>NC_045649.1:17232500-17532500 GCF_009829145.1 Chiroxiphia lanceolata
TCAAATATATCTGGAGCTGGTATTGTACTGCTCACTCCATTATCAGCTGTTACAGTCCCAGGGTGGGAAAAGGAGGCCACATCTTTTTACTCATGCAGACATCTTAAAATGTTGGATATTGTGGGATTTCATTTAAATTGCACCATGGAAGAACGGGCAGGCTGGAAAAAAAAAAAGATTTGTTTTGTCCCTTGGCTACTTGCAATTTTGTGGATTTCTCTGGGAACTTTTGAGCCACTCTTCCTGCTCCTCTTGCCAAAAGAGAGTGAGTGCTCTTGTGTTGTTATTTTCTAGACCATTGTAGCAAAAGTCAAGAGAAATGTGGGGAGGAGTAAATCTTGCTTTCCCATTGGAATAGAGTGGATGATTCAGACCAGAGTTTTCAAACTCAGGAGTTGTTTTTAGGGGGAAGGACAACATTTGTGTTGTTGCAGTGGTTGGGGTGAGAATCCACTTACAGAGGGGTGTTCACCAGAGTGAGGTCTGACCCTCAGCATCTGCTCTGGCTACTTGGAAAGCACATTTAGATGCCCAAAGTGGAGCACTGGTTTTCTCCTGTTTCCACTAGACTCTGTGATATGCCTGAAAGGTAAATAATGCACATTTTGTATATATTAGAGAACAGTGATGGCCTGTTCTGGAGAGTGTGAAAGATGCAGGTGTACACTGCTGAGGTGGATCATTGGGGTGAAGCTCACCCTGAGAACAAACACAGAGTCAGCATCCACTGCTTCAGCTGCCTGATATTTATAGGGGATGAGAGGTCCTGTCTGGATTGGCTGCAGTGTTTGAAAACACTTGTTCTGAACTGTTTTCTTCAGAAACAAGACCTTGTACCAGAGAATCATTGCATGGTTTAGGTACAAAGGGACCTCTGGAGGTCATTTTGTCCCACCCAGCTGCTCAAGGAGGCTGCCAGGACCAGATGGCCTTTGAATATCCCCAAGGATGGAGACTCCACAACTTCCCTGGGCAACCTGTGCCAGTGCTTGGTCACCCTCACATTGAAAAAGTGGTTCTTGATGTTCTAGTAGAACCTCCCGTGTTTCAGTTTGTGTCCATTGCCTCCTATCTTGTCACTGAGACCTTTGGGAAGATCCTGGCTCCATGTTCTTCATGCCCTCCCTTTAGATCTTCATGTACATTGAAGGGATGTCCCAGCCCAGCTCTCTCAATCTTTCCTTATAGAAGAGAGACTCTAGTCCCTAAATCCCCTTAGTTGCTCTCCACTGGACTCCCTCCAGTAGCTCTGTATTTCTCTTCTGTGGAGGAGCCCAGAACTGGATACTGAATTTCCATGCTTAATTCCCATTTTTAAACCTGAACACATTTTTTAAAATCTTTTTTTTTCCCCCTCAGGCACACAAAAAGATATTGTTTTCTGGAAAAACTGTAAATATCCTCATGGAAAATGGTCAGTGAGCCTGGTGTTTCCATGAAAAACATACAGGTTTTGTTAATGGTGGTTTGGAAACAAAAGCCCCAACTGATTTTAGCTTGAGCAGTGGATTTTATAAATAAAGAACAGGCACTGATCTCTTCTCTCTTTGACCAATTACAGGACTCAAGGGAATGGCTGGAGCTGTGTCAGTCGAGGGTCAGGTTGGATATTAGAAAAGGGTTCTTCACCCAGAGGGTGGTCAGGCACTGGAACAGGCCTGGGGAAAAATCTGGAAAGCAGTAGAACCTCTATCTTCTCCTAGTGGATCTCGAAGCCAGAAAATAATGACAAGTCATCAGTCTTCCTCAGCAGGCCAGGAACTGATGAATCCAGCTTTCCAAAGAGCAGCTTTGCAGCAACATGGCCCCATCCATTCAGAGAGCTGTGTGAATTACACAGATATGAAAATGGCTTATTCTTTTTTTTACCACACACATCCTAAAACTGCTGGTGTCAGCAGGGGGAGTAACCAGAGCTGCCAAAGAATTGTGGTCAGATCTCTCTTCAGTAGTCAGCTGCACAGATCTTCCCTATATGTTGTTGCTTTTCCAGCAATCCATGTTTTGTCTGGAGGGAGGCACACGTTCAGGGATAACTCACGTCTTCCTCTTGGGCTGTGTGAGCCCAGAGATATCTTGGCCACAGAGAGCATGTGGGAATCATGAAATCACTGCTCACACACCACTCTGCAGGGCTGGGGGGCACCACAAAGCAGGAGGAATCTCCTTGGTTTTGCTACCTCCTCAGAAACCCCAAGGAAGGACATTTCTTCTGAGTGCTGTGGCCAGGCCAGGTCACTTCCATGGATGCTGGAGTGCAAATGCCACGAGCTGCCTGCAGTGTTGTGCTCTTGCCTATTGACATTCAAAGGCAAATGCAATCCCTTCCTTTCCTACACTCCTGTTCCTGCACAGCAGAGCGTATGACTGATAGTTATTTTAATATCAGATGCTGCTGCCCAGCTTTCTGGTAGTTCATTATCTTTGTATCTAAGCTGAGATTAGTTAAACTTACTTACAAACCCAGTAAGGGTTCTTGTGTGTGCCTTCTACACAAGTACAAATGTATTTCCAAGCTCTGGTGCTGGAGCAGGGCTGTGCCCCCTCAGTGGCTCAGCAACGCTCCAAGGCAGCTCTGCCATATGCACTGAACATTCTCACCGTGTGAAAGCACAGCAGTTGTAAAGCACTCTGCTTTCAGGTGTGGCTGGGGGCTTCACTGCTTCCTCATTATCCCTGCTAATACCCTCTGTTCCCCACTTCAGGCACGTTCCAGCAGGCTCAGGCAGTGCTGTAAGAGGTGGCTGTGCACTGCTTTTGTACCTCTGCTCGCAGTGGTGTAACAAGACAGTGAGAAGGGTTTAGTTCAGACCCAATTTTAGTTATTGAGCAAATAGCAGCAGTGCTGCCAGCCTTCATTACATCCAGAGACAGATGGTCTGGACTCAGAGACCAGCAATTAATGTACAGTGTGTTCTTTGTTGGCACTTACCACAAAGGGATTTTTTTGTGGGTATAAACCGTCTCATTCTTAAAACTTATTTTGTTGTGTGACTCTAGTGTCTATATGGAGCTGGAGGGAAATAATAATTCCATGTAGGTATTAAGTGGAGGAGTTGTTCTCTTTCTCTCAGCTTTCGTTCAACGTTGTAATGATTGAACATAATTTCTAAATTTTGAAATACTCCTTGTTATCGTAGTCAATTCTCCCTAACGTGTCTTCTGTATTAAAATGGGTTGTTTGCCCTCGAGTATCCCTGTTAAATGGGGAATTTTATAATTCCCATCAGGAAAAAATATTTCTCCTTCCTGCATGAGATGGAGCAATTAAAAACTTCGGAGTGTATTGTATGCATTTGGTCCAGATGTTTTCCTGGGTGAGATTCAATCAAGTTTTGTACACCACCAACCAGCTGAGAACTTTAGTCATTTTTTTTTCATTATTTTTATTCTCCATCTCTATTATCAGACCCCTAATCCATTCACTAAATATAATCCAATATGAAATGAGCCAGATGTGTGCCTCAAAGCCATGCCTGGCTCCTTGAACATGCCTCAGGTACTTCATATCCTTGGGTCAGAGCTGTGTAATTCCATATATCATTCCCAAGTTTCTGAATCAGAAGACTCCAGCTTTTCAGGATTCCTGTTAAAGTCAGAATGCCTGTGGAGGTGACCAAACACGTCTGTCTGGTTGGGGTTTTTTTGCCAGATCTGGGCTATAATTTGAAGCAGAGGTGATGATCTGCAAAACCTCTTTCATTTTAATGCTCCTGCCTCATTTGCTTGATACTATCAATTCTTTCAGGGATTTTGGGAGGTTTTTCTCTCTGCCTTTGAGGTATTTGGGAACTTATTTGATCAGGATGGCAAGTCCCAGATGCTGAGGACATAAATATGTGATCATGTAATCAGAGTCTGCATCGTGAACAAGAGATGAGATAATGTTCTGGGATTAATTTTCTGAGATCTCTCCCTCCAACCATTTTTGTACTTTTTTTTTTTATCACTTTTAAAATTGAATTTTATATATGCAGTAGAGAAGGCCAAGCAGATAAAAGATTGGACTGTAATTATGAACTGTTATAGATAAAAGTCCAGCTTTCCATTAAATGAGGCAAATTTTCTTGGGAAAATCCTTTAACATCACAGATAGATGCTGTTTATTTTCTACCACACTTATTTACACTGGCTTTTGTAGGAAAAATACTGTTAATACCACCAGTAGTAACTCTTTTTTAAACCTTTGTGGTGCAGTCCTCAGATTAGATGTTGTTGCACTGGGAATGTTCTTCCTAGTGTAGAGCATTTTTGAACCACAATTCTTCACTATCAGTCTATGGCTGATCTGTCTAAACTACAATGACTGCTGTGTAATAAAGAGAGAAATGAGTACTCATTGTTGGCAGATGCTGCTGATATGACTTTTCCTGACATTGCTTGTATCTTCTCAGACTCTGTGTGTGTGTGTATATTTTTGTGGTGGGTTTGTTTGCTTGTTTGTTTAGTTTTGATTTGGGATTTTAGTTTGTTTGGTTTTGTTGTTGGGGTTTTTGAGTTTTGTTTTTTTTTTTTTTTTTTAGCTTTTAATAACATGTCAGTAAATTCTCAGCTTTTCTTAAGTATTCTTTAGAAAAAAAAAGTGCCTGAGTGCTCGACATATCTTACCATAGTGGTGCTCTTCAGCTCATGTCACATTGTTCATTGTTTCATGGAAGAGATGCATTTTGTGCCTAGGAAATGTTTCTTGTAATTTTATTTTTTTCCTTCCCTCCAGCTCTTTTTCTAGAATTGCTTCATTCAGAACTGCAACTCCTAAGCTTCTGAGAAAGCATTTGAATTTCTTTGAGTAATACAATTTTCCAGTTACTTTCTCCCTGGCTATCTTGTTTTGGAGCAGCCTGAAATAAGAGCAATAGCCTGTGAATTACCTGGGTCGAGGTGCTCTGGTTCACTCAGCAGCACATTCCCCTCATCCCTGCCCTGAACAACAACTACAGAGCAATAGCTGGTTCTTGGGTTATTTCTGATGCTCAGAATGTTCTCTCTCAGCTCTAATGAATTAATTAGCCCTGCAACAGTCTCACATATCAGACAAAATAATTTTCCACGCTTTAGACATGGAGAAAAAGGAGAAAAAGGAGGTATTGCCTCATAAATCAATTAGGCTAAGCTACAACCTCACTGAAAGTAAATGTTTGTCTCCTCTTCTACATAATGGGAGTCTTTGTGGTTCTGTGCTGCTTAAAATATAACTTTGGGTCTGTGGTAATTTATGGTGGTCTATAGAGAAGCCCTCTAGGACTGAGATTATCTACAAGGTCTCAAAGATACCTCTCATGTTTCCTGCATATGGAATAGAAAATACCAGGCCTGGGACTAAACTACTTGGGGAGATATCCACATTTATGAGCAGTAGCTCTATTTTGAAGTTCTTGCTTTCATTCCAGAATCCAAAGCCCATGAAAATATTAATTGATTAATTCAGTGAAAATCCTCTTAAAATATTTGGTAAAAGAAAAGTTTTTTGCTGTGTAGAATGAGCCCTTAAGTACTTTTATCAGAGCCAGGTGGTAAGAAAGTGAATAGTAAGTGCCCTTTCCTCTCAGATAGCACTTCAGGCATTAGTCTCTTTAACCTTTTGATCTTCACTCCACTCTGCTCAGGGATTTTGAGACTGAATCACAGCTTGATTTCAGTGTTTAAAACATCTGGATTTAGTTTGTATTAAAGGAGTTAGAAATTGTCATTAGAGTAGTTTATTCACAAAAGGCAAAGCAAGGTGCCCCATGTAAAGAGTTTCCACCCCATTCTCTTGGTAAGGGAGAATTATTCCCAAGTCCAACCAGCAGGAACATTCTAAGCCTGATTTGAGTGGATGTGATGGGAGAGGCCAAACTGGGAGTGTCAGTAAGCACCCAGTGGTTTGTATATAACAGGAAACCACATTGTTAACATGGGATGGATAGGAATTTACAGGTTAAGTTACTCTTTTTTCCAAGTTTATTGAGCTTTCTGTGAACAATGAAATAAATTTGAAACGTGTGGGTTCTGCTCAGTGGCACACACTTGTACTTCTCCCTTCCTTTGCAGGTGATTTGCAGTTACTATTTGTTATTACTCATATTAATTACTGATTATCTCCAGTTTCTTGTTGTGTTCTTCCACACTATCCAACAAAATTCAAACCCAAACTTAGTGATTTCATATTAGGATTCAAACTCTCTCTCTTTTTTTTTTTTCTTTTTTTTTTTGCCTAGGACAGTCAGCAAAGAACTAGATCTCTCTAGATTATCTGGATGACTAAGAATCACTTTCTCATTACAGCCTAATTTACTATGCTGAAATCTCAGCACACTCTGTTTTACTACCAGCTCTTTATGTAGTAGTTGGCAGGAGCATTAACTCAGCTGTTGCCACTTGGAGCGTTTGCCTCATTGATAAAGGCAGGAATTCAGGGCTGGGAGCAGAGCTCAGCTTCGTGTCCTGGGATGCTGCAGCACCAGGAGTGGGTTGTGAGGAGCCTTTTTTGTGTTTGCATTGTCATGCTGGAAACATCTGCTGATGGTCCTGCACGGAAGAGAGGGAGGACAAACAGCTGGGTACAGAACCCACAATTTTTTTGTGCTACTCATGAACCATCCCTTACCCCTTATAAAAAACCCCTTATTTTAAAATCCCCCATATTTAGCATTAAATTTCTGTTTAGTTCACAATAACTAACATTTTTTTAAATGTTAGGAATTTCAGCTGACTTCTTACATTTTGTCTATTGCTGATATAGCATTTCCAATTTTTAGAATGTAAAGCTTGTTGTCCAGTGTGTTTATTTTATTCAGGTAAAATTTTCAAGGCCTCTGTTTCCTACTCTGTACTTTCACTATCCAAAGTCTTAGTGTGAGACCCAAATTTGGACATATGTAACTCTTTAAAGCAAATAATGAACAAAAAGAATATTGAGTCTTCCTTCAGACAAGGAGAGACAACTTTGCCATTGATTTAGAGCCTGCTGCATAAATAAATAAAATTGACTTTTTAAAATGTTTTAGGTCATCATCATAACATCTGACAAGGGTTTGTGACTGGCCTAGGAAATGGCTTATTCTTCAGCTTGAAAACTATTTCCAACAGAGCTGTAGTGATCTTTTGGTTACCACAACTCTGTCTATTTGAAAAAACTTATATTCCTATAAAAATATAGTGTAAAGTACAGCTAAGCTAATTCTTCCCAACCACAACTTATCTCCATTTTATTTTGCATGGAGAATATGGTAGGGCTGCCTTAGCCTACATGGAATAAGTGCAAAGTGCAACCAAGCAGGTGCTTGACTGTAGCTTTGTTTTCCTGGTATGGGCAGGGAGGAAGGAAGGATTCCCCCACTTCCCAGGTGTGGTACCAATGAACCTGGGAAGGAATGGAATTCCCATCATTCAGTAATGAAGTAGTTGCTTTGGCCTAAGCTGGTTTGAGTGGCTGGGAAGGGCAGACAAAGATTATCAAGTCCTTCCCCAAACAAGCAATGCTCGGTGAAAGGATAGAAATTCTCTAAAAGGTTCTATTTTATTTTAAGATCATTCCAACACGAATTTGCCAGAGAAAGGCAAGCTTTCCAAGGCTTTGTTTCTATGTCTCTTTTGCAGTTTAGCTTCACTGAGTTCCCTTTCCCAAAGGCAAAGCTGTGGTGGGTGTAAAAGAAGGGAAGAGGAGGTGCAGGGTCCTGCAGGGACATGACGAGGTAAGTACAAAGATGAGAACATTTGGGATGTGATTCCTGGTTGTCTAACGTGCAGCAGCACGACACGGTGACTGTGGTGTGTTTTGAGGCACCTTTTTGAGTTCTCACTCTGTGCAATACTTGTTTGGCTGGTTTAGGAAGCTGCTGGGCATCCTGGCAGCACTCACAGCCAGCTCATACACAGCTCTGGAGCAGTTTCTTCTGATTTGATCATCAGTTGCTTCAAATGGCAACTTGGATGTGGATTTTTTTTTGTTGTGCTATATTTATCTAATCTAAAGGAAAAAAGCGAAGTAACAAAATAGCTATGAGCAAAAATGTATTTTTGGAGAGAGAAGTAATCCACATTTAGGGCTGTGAACGGCAGTAAATATCCTCAAACCTTTGTGGCCACTTAAAAGCAGTTGAAATTTTTAACAGTACCTTAAAATGCCTGGTCATCAACAAGGTAGAGGGCATATCAAACAGGACTGAGTGCTTTTGAAATGTCAAATAACACCGATGCCTTGAAACAATGCGAGTGTTTTAATTTCTGTGGCATTTTCAAGAAGTTAACTTTGCAGTTTTATTGCAGGCTGTAATGTGCAATTGTTAAAACATCATCAAACTGATTGCTTTATTTGATTTAAAATGTCATATTCAGTACAGTGATTTTCGCTCATTAACATTAAACTCGGGGAACCATATGTAAAAACAATCTTGTATATTCAATGAGTTCTCTCAGTTAAATAATATGAGCAGAAAGAATGTGAGACTTTCCACTAAGCATTTTTATCCCCATTTTTAAAATTCTCTAAAATTCATTACGACGAACCTAATCCTGCAAATGGCAAATCATTCTATTTATAGATTGCACGGCATTTTGATATTAAAATGCATAAAATCTGCCAATAGTTTAGAAATGAAGCATCAGCAAAGAGGATTATTGGTCTACCTAAATAATAATACAACCATTAAGAGGATAACATTTTCCAATTGCAATTACATGCCTTAATTTTAAAGAAGCTATCATTTACAATAATTTGGCAGATTCAGTCCATATTTCTTTCACAAATTTATTTCTTCATTATGCCTCAAAACAAATTTATGGTGCATTTATGTTTGTGAAGATAATTTGCTTAGTTTATTGTGAATGGAAATCAGTAATTACATACAATCTCATTTTCTACAGACATAAAGTTAATTCATGGTAGTAATTTTACACAGAATATTAGCCTGTGTTAGTTATGATGAAAATGTTACTGTGGCAAATGCTCTGTTACCATATGATTTCCTTGGACTTGGTGAAAAGGAAATACTGACTTAGTAAATAACGTTTAAGTCATTGATTTTGTGATAATCTGGGGTGATTCTAAAGATTTATTAATGATTATGGGAAAAATCCTTATCTGGCCCTAAAATCAGAACTTCTTTTTTGAGTAGGGGATGGAAGCTTATTGAAGGAAAAACAAACACTTCAAGAAGTCTAACAGATTATATTCACTACCAGATTATGGAAGTAAGGCTTTGATGCTGGTGATGAAAGCAATAGATCCCATTCTCCCAGGAATTTAAATGGAATTCCTTGATTTAGAGATCTAAAATGGCCAAAGCTAAATAAGATGTCTGGAGGCAATGATTCTATATTAACATTCAAGACAATGTTTTTGTTATAACCAGTCTTTTCAAGAACGTGATGTCTGAGGTTTTTGTGGCAGATATTAAAGGAGCAGAGATTAAAGGAAAAAAAAGAAAGAAAGGTGATAGAGCCAAGCTGTCATTTGCCCTACACTGAAGGAAAAAAATCATTAAGCTGCTAGGAGAATTCTAATTTCCTTAGTTTTCTGAAACAGTTAAATAAGGATAATTTGCTGTTTTGGAACAGAATTCCTTGGGGATTGAGTAATCTTAGTCCTCCAAATATGATGTTACAAGGAGCGTGTGCAGTCCCAGCTGAACAGAAGGAACACAAATCTGTAATTAGCCTTTATATCACAAAATGTATAAAAATGTTATACACTGTAAAATATCTGCCATCTCATTAAAAGTAAATGAGGTTTGGCAAACACTGGATGTTTAGGATAAGATTATTACCAGAGTGTTTATGCTGCTAAAAATAAATTAATTCTGGAATTTTTAAAGTAATCTCAGATTTCAAGGACTACTGTAGGCATTGCTGTGTGTAATCCATAAATTGTTATCACATAGGATTAATGGAAGTATTTAAATATTTAGACAGGACTTGCACTTAAAACGAGGCAGATGAAGCTCCCATGGCTTTTAGAAAAGTTGTTTTTTGAGATTTTTGGTTGATGTCACAAAGTATTTCTGAGCCAAAGTAAAGCTGTGAAGAATAACGAATTCCAGAGTGAGGAGTTTCTTTGAATCTGCAGTAGCTTTTAAATGTTCAGCTGAAGTCCTGCCCCTGATTTCAGTTGGCCATGGCCCCCCCCAGAGGTTGGATGGGAAGGTGGTGAAAGAAGCAGGATGGTGTCAGTGGGGATGTGTGGCTGAGGGGGCTCAACTTCATAAATGTTTAGCTGCTCTCCTGTGCATTGTCTCAATCATTGAGACTTGTTTGTTCTCTTATCACAGAAGCATTAAGGTTGGAAAAGCCTTCCAAGACCATGGATCCCCCCTGTACCCCATCCCCACCTTGTCCCCCAGCCCAGAGCACTCAGTGCCACCTCCACTCCTTCCTTGGACACCTCCAGGGGTGGGGACTCCACCACCTCCCTGGGCAGCCCCT
This sequence comes from Chiroxiphia lanceolata, assembly GCF_009829145.1. Lineage (NCBI taxonomy): Eukaryota > Metazoa > Chordata > Aves > Passeriformes > Pipridae > Chiroxiphia > Chiroxiphia lanceolata. The sequence continues at coordinate 17,242,905 of NC_045649.1, forward strand.
GCCAAAGCCTGACCACCCTTTCCAGTGAGAAATTCCTCCTGGTGTCCAACCTGAGCCTCCCCTGGCACAGCTGGAGGCCGTTCCCTCTCCTTCTGTCCCGACCCCCCCTGGCTCCCCCCTCCTGTCAGGGAGGTGCAGAGAGTGAGAAGGTTCTCCAGGTGTTTAAAGGAAAAAAACCCTCTATTAAGGCTCGGGAAAACCCATGAACCATCAAAAAATATTGCTCCTTTTGAAGAAAGTTTAAAAAAATTGTATACTTTGGGTTTTTTTTTGATTGGTAGAAAATGAATTCACTTTTGCAAGACCAAAGTCCTTTATTTAGCTTAAAAACTTGATCTTTTCCTCTTTGAATAGAGATAGTGGGTTTGCTGTTTGGTTGGGGTCTTTTCCTCCTTTCTTGGTCTTGTATTTTTTTTTGTCTATCATGTAAAATGTTATGGCAGAGAAAGTCCTGTAATGAATTCATGCTGGTCCTATTGGCTGTCATTGATTTTGTTTGGAACTTTCAAGTGCTCCTGAAACACAAATTAAGAACAATCATTATATTCTGTATCTGTGCATCCTCTTCCAGTAAGTTCTTAAACCTTTAAATCCTGTACAAATATATGTATCACCTAACACAGATGGCCTAATATTGGTTAAATTCTGCTTTAAAGGTAGAAATAAACAGTGCTAGTAACTAACTCCTTTATAACCTGGCATTTGAGCACAGCATAAAACTGAGAAGTCAACAACTGATTTAAAGGTGGAATTTTTTATTTTATAAAACAATAATTAGCAGCAGCAAGTTTTCAGTCTGTTTTATTCTCTACCAGTCTTCCCTTTGTGCTTAGAATTTGAAACTTTAAATGGGAGCTTTGAATGGTTAAGGGAAATGACTTGTGCCTCAGACCAATTGCTGTGGCAGTGTTAAACCTGACAACTAAAATAGTGAATATCACCTTGGTGGGATCAAACAGAAACCTTAAAAAACAAACAAAGAGACAAACAAAAAGTCCCCCACCCAAACCCCTAAAGTCAGATTTGTCTTCCAGGAGTTTGTATATGTATGTATAAAAATGTATACTGAGATATTCTCAGTTTCAGATTCCTGAGGAGTTCTGTATTCTGCCAGTAGGAATGAATTCCCAGGTGTGCAATATTCTGCTCCATTTCTAGGGGAAATATTGAGGTGGCAGATGTCAGTCTGCTTCTTAAATCTTCACAGTCAGTGGCCTTTTTTCATCTGAACTCCTATGTTGCTGCATATTCAGAGCTCTTAAGATGTAGGGTTGTCTTTTGAAAGGAATTCCATGGATATAAGTATATATACATTTAGTAAAAACCTAGATAAAATTTTATGTAAATCAGAATATCTCAAGGGGAAGATGAAAGTAACTGGAGACTGCAACATGTTATTCCAGAATAACTTTTTGTTCAAAGAAATACTTATATTATTAGTTCAAAATTAATTCAGAAGTGAGTATTACTTTGAGGAAAGGCTACATGGACTTTGAAATGATGCAGCAGAGCATCAAAACAGTTACAGTAATGGGTTATGATGATATAGGTGCTAAAAGAGAGAGCTCCTGCTACTAAAGGAGATCTTTCAAATACAGTGATTTTTTTTTTTAGCAATTGCAGAATAGAGTTCTTATAACTGAAAAGTAGTTCAAGAGAAACAAAATGAGACTTAATCCACCTCTGCAGTGATTAAAAGATTCAGCATTCTAAAGTATTCATTTCACCTTCTGAAAAAAAAGTAAGGGAAAACTCTGAAGAATGATCGAAATTAAATTTTCAGGCTATTAACAGGTTTAAAAATCGTGGCATTGTGAGAAAAATTCCTCTTTTAAATTTAGAATGATGGCATAAACTCAAGGAACAAAGAAACAAGGAAGATTTTATTCAGAGCTCTGGGTCTTTCTCTCCCTGAGGTTTCCGGGGAAAAAGACCCTTTGAGTTTAATTTTCATACATTTTATAGTTTCATAAAATCCCACCTTTTTTCAGATAAGCTTAATATATTCATTTTTGCCTAAAAAGGTTTCTTTTCTCTGAAAAGGGGCTTTTCCTTCTTTCCAATTGGCTACTGGGAGTCCTCTGTCAAAAATGATGGATCTTCCTTTATTCTTAGCCCCAAGAGAGAAAAGAAACCCCTGTGTACAAAATTCTCACATGGCCCTGAAAGATTTTAATTTTTTTAGGAACTTTTATATTTCCCTTATCTGGCTGAAAAAGACCCTGACATCCAGGTCCAGTCTGGGACTTGGATATCTTACAACTTCACGCTACACCTATAAAAACCCAGATTTTTATTTCTCATAGAATCATGACATAAAGCTCATTTCTCCTCACTTCTCATTTTCAAATGAATTATTGTATTTTCTATTCAAGTGGGAGGATTTTTTTCTAGGAAATGGTTTGGAATGGGTGAACTGCAGTTTGGCTGGGGATCTAAATGAGTGCAACTTGTTCTATCCCTGTTTCTACTGTGGCTGTAAGAGCAGCAGTTACCTTGTGATAACTTGTGATGCCACCCTAATTTCTCCACACCAGAAGGAACTGGAAATAGTCCACTGAGCCATTACTGGGTTGATTCCAAAGTTACTGAGCTTGCTGGAGTTTTCTCATTATTCCATTTCCATGTTGTCTGTCGGGGTTAGTCTCATTTGTTCACAGACTGTGCTGTGTTGCTGCAGTACCTGGTAACCTCAGTCATGGATCAATGTGTGAAACAATGAGCAATCAGGAACAAATGGATGGGCTGTGCCCAGAGAGTTTCAAATCCAAGTGCTTAAACTACATAACTTAGCTGGTGTTAAATGTGTCCTACAGAAAATACTACACAAAAGCTGGGCAGATTAATGAGAGAGAAATTCCTGTTGTGTATTACTGAGTGTACAGAAGCCACGTCTGTCTCCAGAAGCTCCAGGAAGTGTATAAATGGTTACAGGCTGAAGGAAAGTCTGGGGAAAGCACCACAGATCCTTGTCCTTTTTTTTTTTTATCTTCTCTTGAGAGGATCCAGCCCCACTTGATCTTTTGACACGACGTAGTTTTTGTGTTCTTATGTTGCCTCCCTTGAAAGATGTTCTGTAACGAAGTCCCTCACAAAGGCAATGTTTTTTGATGTAGTGAATCAGAGAACTGCAGAAAAAGACAAAACCATTCCTATTAGTTCAAAGAGTAGTTGTGTGCCAAAAGAACAGTTTCAACTCCAGGTACACAGAAGTCTTGCTGCCTCACAGCCACTTTGACTTTCATTAGTTTATTGATTGCTTCCAACTGTTGCAGAAACAGTTTTGGACTGGAGGCTCAGGCACGGTGAAATGGCTGTTCGATTGAGAACTATTTAGGAATTCTGGTGGCCAGCAAAATGAGCAACCCTAAATGGAGGCATTTTGCTGCATTATTCAGGGAGGATCTAAGAGGAATATGTACAATTTTGGCCACATTTAGTAGGGAGATGGTGTACTGAAGCACTGTGACCCTTGTTTCTGGAGCCACTATCTGCTCTGGTGTATTATTATTTAAAGTAAAATAGAAAACTGGCACTAGAGGAGGACCTGACTCCCACATACTTTATTAGGACCTGGAATATTCTCATGGGAAGCTGTGAACCGACAATTCCTCCCTTCAGAAGGTGGATATACACAGATATTCCACAGCTAAGAGTTTAGGTACTGCATATATTAAGCTTTCTTAGCCTTCCAGTGAGGGGTCAGGTACACCCAGTTTACCAACTGGCTGGAACCCAATTGATGACAAGGCTGAATATGAGCAGTGCAGAAAGGTTCTAGCAGCAGTGCAAGGCCACAGTTTAGGGGTTTATGCCTGTGCACATCAATAAAAACATTTTACTGTTCACCAGCAGAAGCTTAAAGTTTGTTTCTATGACACAGGGAGTGCACTGTTATGTAGATTCAGGGAGCTGTGACACCAGAGCCAGAGTATCTGCACTAGTGAAGTGCTTTGCCCAAGCAAAAGAACAAGCTCAGGTGTCAGGGCATTAAAAAGCTTTGTCAAGAAACCCTAGGGGACTTTCTTACTGTCAGGATTAGAAAGGAAATTTGCAAATGATAGAGGGATATAAAAGTTGAAGATAAAAAAGTTGAAGTTTGCAACTCAGGCACCCAAATCCTGCCTCCTCAGTCTGCTCTGTTACTGTGAACCTCTCACTGGCAGCTTCAGAACTACTGTTATGAACCTGTAACTGGTTTTCTTTCCCTTAGGATGCCTGCAGACTTTCCCTGAAACATGGACAGGTTTCCTGCAGGTCAAAAGCAAATTTTAAAATCAGTAAAATGGAAAATATTTTTTCTTTTTCTGTGGCTTGCTTAGATTTTTTTTTTCCTCCTATTTAAGGCCAGGCTATACACCACAATTTTGCTAAAGGTGTATGCTCTCCTTCTTGAGAATTTCAGGCTAGACACAAGTCAGGAGCAAACTCTTACAGCCTGCATTACTAGTGGGTAAAATGTATTGTCTGTCTCTGTGCCATGATTCACCTTGGGAGTTTGTGAGGTACCTGGAAAAAGAATCCTAGTCTGATTTGGGGTGGTTTCTAAATACAGTTGCAACAAAAATACTCATCAACCGATTAGGGCTACTAGTTTCTAAAATTAGTAGCCTTTAATCCATACTTTTCCACTTTCTTGCCCCCTGTTATAGGTTCTTTAGTCCTCCCTCCTGTTACATTTTCCTTAGGTTAGTGGGTGTTGTTCCCAGGTCCCTTCCAATGCCCACACTTCCCTTTCCCTTACGTGCACATGAGCAGGAGCTCGTGCTGTGGGTCAGGGGTATTCCCTTCCCACACTATGGAAATGATGTGTGATATCTTTGTGCCAGCCTGAGAACTGCAGACAGCCTTGTCATAAATACTTTAAACTCTGCTGCACCAGTTTGGGTGTTTCAGGGAGACAAAAGGGAGCCTTTAATGGTTGATACAGCCCTTATTATGGGATTCTGATTTCTGTAGAGAGCACAAACATGTCTCCTAATTAGGACTAAGACTGTGAATAGGCCATTATTCTTCAGGTTGCCAGGAGTCTATTCTGCTGGAGAATAATAAAAGGGCACTGGAAAATGGGTATCAACAAATGAATATAGTGTAGTAGCCCATAGCAAATTCTAAGTAGATATGAGCAGAAAAATCCTAGGCTGTGATGAAAACTGTACCATTTGGTGTTGATGGCAATGCCCTGACAAGAGCTTGGGAGCTGCTAGGCTGGAAAATGCTGGGAGGACCAAGCTGGAGTCAGTCTGTCATAGAGTCAACATTTGTGCAGACCTGTGATCCCAGGCAAATCCTCTCTGGTCCTCCCTGTTTGGGTTGGAAATTCTTGGAAGTGGGGCTTGCCTCCCAGGATATACTTAGTCATTGTACAAGCTTGGTCTCTGCTGGGTCAACCCTGTCTGCAGTGCCTGGGATAACTCAGTGCTGGTCTTGGCTCCATGTGACCCCTGCCACAGCAGAACTGTCTGACCACCCTGTGCCCAGGGCAGAATTAACGTGACACTTATGTTTTATAGCACTTTTTTATTTCAGTCCATATGCCATTTACAGAGCAGAAGGGAATTCTTTGAGCCCACCACTATGGCATTACTGGTGTGTGGGAGGGCCCTCGTCTGTTGTTCTCAGCTGAGATGAGGGATGAGTCCTCCAGAGCAACAATCTGTGTGCCAGGCTGGGCTCTTTGTTTGCTGTGAGGTATCAGAGGAGTCCAGAAGACCTGAAGAGACACATTCTGACAGTATCAGTATGTGAAACATGAATCTCTACCCATGTCTTTCTTTTTAGGTGTCTAAGTACTTAAATATTGGAGGCAAAAAAATAGTAAAGAAAAAAAAATCAAGGTAACAGCATTTAACTCATTCTAACTTGCCCTTTTCTCTGCCTGGGCATGAGGAGCAGGAGAAGGATACCAGGGATTTCAGCTTGGCTAGTGCAAAGGAATACTCATCTGATCTTTATTTGTGCTGCTGGGAACTTTTTGAAGACTATCCCTCACTGCTTCCCCTATACAGAGACAGATCTTCCTTGTCTGGGAGCCTCAGTCTTGGCATGGAGTTTTTAAGCCTTCTGCCTGAGGATTGGGAGCCTTCAATCTCCAGCCTGCTGCACTAATGTTGCTATTTACTGTAATGCACAGGGAGCCAAAAGACTCCTGTCTCATCATAGCAAAATGTACTGTCTCTGCAGCACAGAGGATTGATACAAAATACACAATAAATGGCCTCATCCTCTCCATTTTGAAGGAGTCTCAGGTGAATAAGGCAGTAAGGGTTTCACTATATTCCCCTCTCGTTTTGGAATCACATCATCTGTGCCAAGGTCTTCCTGCAGTATCTGAGATTTGTTTGGGTTTAGTGGGGATGAAATAAGTACAAATATTCAGAGGAATTCACACTCATGTTTCTTCACTGAAGCACTTGCACCTCTTGGGTCTTTTAATAGAATTTGACCCATTTATATAGTGACAAAAAAAATTTTTAGAAAGCTCTGAAAATATTTTTAAAATTATTTTAGCCATCTTTATTATTTCTTTTAGCAGAACTGTGCTTTGTAAAGGGATATCCTGCTTGACAATCCCCGAGAAGTCATAACTATTATTTTGGAAGAAGCAGAAGAATAACACAGTGTTGAGATTTTGGTGTGTAAATTTGGTGTCACCTTCTAAAAGGCAAATCAAGACAAACAGAGATAAATGATTCAGACCAAAGCTGCCCATTCTGTCTGTGGTTAGTAGTAGAACACATGCTCAGCTCATACTCTGGGACCAGACAAACTTTACTGTCACTGCTGTTAATATTGGTGGAGCTTTGTTATTCCCTGGGCTGCAGGAAAAGCTGAGCGAGACTGCACCCAGGCTGGCATGGCTAAGTGGAAGGAAAACCAAACTAGACTGGAAAAAGAAGGAATAATGAAGGAAAATGGCATAAAGGAGAGGCTCCATTGGTGGGACACAAGACTGCAGTGTGAGGGCTCCATGCTGCAATCCTTGCCTGAGCTCACTCTTTGTATTTCTTGTCATATATTGTGCTTTTCAGACAAACATGCCTCCCAAAAGCTGCACATTTTCCCCCAGCTGGCCAATCAGAATTTATTTTGGTGCTTTTATTATGAGCCTCTCTCCCAGTTTCAAAAACCTTCCAGCCCCTTTGCCTTTCACCATCTGATTTTACACAGTGCCTTTCATTTCTCCTACTTTTCCAGTCATACAACGGAATTTGGCTCAGTGTGAATGTGTTTAATTTGCCTTAACTCTCACAACAATTTGTGTGACAGTGTAAATGAGATAATAGGACTATTTTGAAGCCCAGGCATCGACAGCTCTGAATGCTGGGCTGCCTCCTCCCCACCTGTGCTCAGTGAGGTTGGCATGACTTATTGCAGTCCCTGGTGACTCCTGAAACACAGAGCATGATGCAATTTGGAGTTATCAAACTGCATTATAGATGAAAGGGGATTATAAAAAGGTTGGACAGGGACTTTTCACAAGGACATGTGACATTAGGACAGAGGGGGAATGGCTTTAAAGTGAAGGATGCTGAGTTTAGATTAGATATTGGGAAGAAATTCCTCCCTGTGAGGGTGGGGAGGCCCTGGCACAGGTTGCTCAGAGAAGCTGTGGCTGCCCCAGCCCTGGAAGTGTCCAAGGCCAGGTTGGAGGGGGCTTGGAGCAACCTGGGCTGGTGGAAGGTGTCCCTGCCCATGGCAGGGGTGGAATGAGATGATCGTTGGGGTCCCTTCCAACTCAAACCACTCTGTGGTTCTATTGTGTGGGGACATTTTGAACTGATATGCCAAGAGGAAACAAAGATTTGGGAGGGAGGTTGACTTCATAATGCATGAATTCAAAATTCAGAATTTTCATTTGATTTAGATTCCTTCACCAGCAGAAGAAGTAGAGTTACATAAAATATTTTACTCCCAAGTGCAAGCAGAAATCCAGCTTATATGATGGTACTTCATTTACTGACCACCTTTACAGGTATGTGTATGGAAAGCCATGGTCTCTTTTCCTCTAGGAGAAAAATTTCAGGGCTGTCTTATTCCCTAATTGAAGTGAATTTCGCTGGTCTCAGCTCACTTCCTAGTAACTCTATTCCATATTAGATATTACTATATAAAAAAAAGGGACAAATTGACAACATCTGATAGTGAGAGTCCTTGGAATTGAATTATCTCCTCAGTCAGGGTTGAGGTCGTTGCTGGGACATTGTAACAAAATCATTTTGCTCAGTGGCCTTTCACAGCAGCTGTTTCTCAGCACCATCGCTGCTTCTTGTTCAGCGATGTCAGAGAATGTCAGAGCAGAGATGCACGATACATTGGAGCAAAAAAAATTATCCATAATGAGTATTAACTACACTGAGGTTTGTTTTAAGGGGAGGTTTGACCTGGTCCAGAGGAAAATGGGGTTTGTGTTTTGCAATTTTGTAACTGGAAATGAGACAATGATGACATCAGAATTACTCTGATTTAGTCTTCACTCACATAAATTATCCTGGGGCTTTACTTCTCTCACTCTGCTTTCTGCTTTCCATTGGTTTAGAACCAGAATTAAAAAGAAGATGCTCTTAGGGTAACATACCTTACAAGACAGGGCAGATACCTTCTCTTCTTTAAGAATTAGACACTGAAGTGAACAAGCAGCTAAAACATGTAAACCAGCAGCTCTGACTCTCACAGAAGGTCCACATTCACCTTTCATCTTGTTAGAGTTTTTTGTTGGTTTTTTTTGGAGGCTTTATACCTACTCACATTTGTTAACAGCAGAAGACACTAATATTTTGTATAGGACTTTACAAGCTGTCTTACCTAAACAGCTCCCAGTGATTTGCAGCTGAAGAGGACTTTTTTATCTCTCAGCAGTCTTGATCTAAGGCTTTCTGCCTTCATTTACTCATCAATACTCCAAAGAATATGATTCAGGGTTTTAAAACACTGGCTGTTACATTTCTTCTTATTAGATCTGACTTTCAAAACAAAAAAAAAAATCACCAACCAAGAAATCCCAAACCTGCAAACATGGGACTAACCCACTGTGCTTAGGTTTTGTTATATACAGTGATTAAACTATTCTTTCCCTAGCTAATAATTTACTAGTCATATGTATAACTTTCATCATCTCTTTGATATACTTGGAATAAAATTTTTATTTTGCATTATCCATGTGGCAGAGATACTGATGTGTTCTGCATACTATCTAGAAGTGAAACAGAGCTGGTTAAAAGTGTACCAAAGAACAAAATCAGCAAGTAATCTGTTGAAATTTCAAACTTAGGGGGTTTTTTTGAGCCTGGTAAGAAACAGACAGTTACTATGTGAAATTTGTACCCTAAAATTAAATGTTTTTTTCTGATCTGTGCTGTGTAATCAAAATAGAAGTGCCAAAATGAGAGATTTGTGAAATATTCGCCTCTCAAAGAAGATGCTCTTTGGGGAGATGGTTGATTTAGAAAAATCTTGCTGGTGGTGAAACACAAGCCAGGCAATACTGATGTGGCATTTCAATCACGTGGTGCTGGAGTGACACTGCTCTGCTGTAATTACCTGCTCAGTTAATTTCTGACACGCGTTATTGATACAAACTGAAAAATTCTTATTGCTCCCAGAACATATAAAAATAATTTTATTCCCCTCAAAACGTCCCAAAATCCCAGTCTCCACTGATACTTGAATTCCCTTCTGTCCATTTATACCTGTATCAAGGCAATAATGCAACCCTGGGTTTAGTTCCAAGCCTTGTTCTTTTAATCTCCTCTCTGAGTGCACTGAGAAAAAGGCAAAAGCCGGTGTTTAATTATCTCCTGCCCCAGCAGTTGTGCCCTGGGTGAGTGGGGGATTATTTGTCTCACATCAGCAGCGCTGTGGGTTCTCTGTGTGCTCTGTGACCCACTTGCTGAGGATCTGCAATGACAATACAAACACAGGACCAGGGAATTTAGGAAAAAAAGAAAAAAAGGTGAGAACACCACTAGCACTGGCATGAAAAGAGAGAGTGCTGTTTTCTCACTTTTTGGGTTGGTTTTCATTATACTTTGGAGACCTGCACAGCTACAAGGAGTAGGGGAGCAGCATCAGAGCAGCCACTCAGCTCAACTGAAACCCTCTGACCTGCAGGGCTTTTCTGCTGTGCCTGGCCTTTGTTAGACTGCTTGCAACCAACCTCTTTGGGATGTTGTCAAGTGAAGTGTTCACGCTGCACTTTGTATTTTTAATATTTAAAAGTAAGTACTTTTGCACTGAGAAGCACTGGTCCCCTGGCTGTTCCTGTGCTAGGAGTCACATTAATTTAGTTCAAGACAAAATGTGTGCTGTTAATTTGTTCAGGGTTAGCCTTCTTTCAGTTTGGTTGCTGGTGAAAGCCAGCTTTCTTTCAACTCATTTATGTTACAGAAAGGTGAAAGAAAGCTATTTGTGGGAGTGGGAAAAATTCCGGATAATTTAAATCATCTTAATGAAAGAGCAAAGAGAGCTGAGATTTTCATTTTGTCTTTAAAATTAAAGCTATAAGGCAGAGGTTGAAGCGCTAAGCACGAGTTTCAGATGAGAAGAATAGTTCTGAACTTGATGAATTAATTAGGGTCAAAAATTAAAATACGACTGTAATGCGGTACCTCTGAGTCATTGGAACGTTCTTGGAATGGCAGAGAACAAAATGCTCAGGCTTACCCAAGCTGAACCCTTTTGGCTGACATAGGGAATATAGCTTAAAATGTGTATGCCATTTAAATGCCAGAAATGTCTGATAATTCACAGGAAAATTAAGGCACTTATAACGACAGAGCTGGTTTATCAGTGTGAAGCTGAGAACTGAACCTGAGCCCGGGCATCAAAGCAGTTCAGCAGGCTCACAGCTTCATCTCCACTTGTTGTTCCAGTTTTCCTAATCACAGCCGCCTGGGGACTCCAGGATGGGGCATCATTGTCACTTTTACAGCAAATCCAGACATCCTTTAGCAGCTCCTCTGTAGGTAAGAGCTGAGCTGTGTTGTTTAGGCTTTTTCCTCCCTTGTCAGACACATGTGACCGGTTAGCACCGATTTTTGACCGCATGCTCCGCTGTCCCTGCGTGCCCAGGCGATCTGTGGCCGGTGCTCGCTGTTATTTGCTCTGCTTTGTCCCTGTGCCCCGCGAGGAGCTGCCCCGCGGTGCCCGCTCTCTGAGCGCACCCGTGCGCAGCTCCGCCAGTTTGTGCCACAGTTTTTATCCGCCGATTTTCAACTGGATTTGTGGTTAAGTGCCCTTTTCTGGCTGCAGGCCACGCCGCTGTTTAACACCGAAGTTCCACTGAGGAGGTGATGTCCCTGGTTAGCCCCCCACACGGTCAGGGCTGGGCGAGCTGCGGGTGCTCCCGCACCTCATCGCTCCTCCCGCAGCCCTGGGCACTCCGAAATGCGGGAGAACACCCCAGTGCCGCCTCACCTGCTGGCCTCCCGACCTCTGAAAGTGGGCAGGAAAGCCCCACTTGAAAGCACACTCAGTTGCTAAGGGGGTTTTGTTGCTTTTTGGGTTTTACAGAAGTCATTTATTTAAGAGCATTAATGTACTGTTAAGGGCATCGGGGAGAAAGCAGCTATAATGATGGCTCTGTTTTCTACAGGAACTCAGGGAAAACAATCAAAATGAAGATAAAGCTCTGCTAATGTTACTAATAATACACTTGAAAATGTTTTCTTTCGATTTATCTTCTTTTCTTCTATTGACTGTAAATCTGAGTTAATAGCTTTGTTTACTTATGACATATTTGTGAGGTTTTTTAATACATTCTGGTAGTTTCTTTCATCATTTTGGCCATGATATATCAATCAATTTTCAGGGCTGGGCTTGCATTTTTTTTTCCTTGGAGGTGGTTTCTCTTTTTCCAATCTCCTCTTTCAAAACATCTGAGTGGTCAAGATTGTCTCCTGGTTGACTCTCTAGGGGACTCAGTGATGTGGCAGGTATAGATTTATGTGGGGACAATCTAATCAGCCTCTTGACTTTATAACTGGAGGCTCATAAAAACCAAAAAACATTTAACCAAGATTCTGTATATCTAGAAACTGAAGTGAGATGATTTTAATCCCCTATGTAATACAAACACCTTTGTGTTCAATCTAAGTGACATATAGCATATTTAAATACAATTAATAAGTAGATAATACCTTTCTAGTAAGGTAATAATTTCTAGTAAGACCTGGATAATTGGTGCAGAACCTTTACACTGCAGTTTGATACTGAATCCTCATTTATTTAGTATTGTCATATATGAAGTAACAAAATTCTTATACTCAGTCAGTAGCAGAGCTGGAATCTAAACCTACTTATTCCAATTTCATAAACCCTGCTGCAGCCAGTAGATCCCACTGCTTTCTTCTGCTTTTAGTAGCCAGTAATTCTTTGCTCAAAGCCTGTAGGTATTTCAATAAATGCATATATATTAGAACAGAAATGTATGGGCATCTGCAGAGCAATGCAAATCTACAGCCTAATAAAGTCAAGCCACTTAACACTATTCTGATTTGCTAAGCAATGCTGGAGTTGAACAATATTATCAGATCCAGCAGCTGCTCTTTTGTTCAGCCAGGGGCTGAAATACAGAAGGTAAACAAAAAAGGAGCTAAAAACCAAGCAACAAAGGCTTGGAAAGCTTGACAAGGGTTTTATTTTGCCTCTAAACTGACATCTACTCCACCTGTCCAACCTTTATTGCTTCATCATCCACCGAGGCAACAGCCACGTGCTTTTGTTGGGCAGTCAGTGTGTAACTTTTTAACCAGGGGATGAGTCATTTACTCGAGTGAATATTTTCAGAATCTTTTGGTGACTGTTTCTCTTCACCAGACACACAGACTCGAAGGGGGGAAATGATCAAACCAATCACATGGCCCTGGACTGTGTAGCAGAGTATTTGTATTGCCTTGCAGAGGGTCCTGTAGAACAGCCACACCCTGATTACTTTTGGCACGTTTATGTGCCCGTTTCCCTCCTGATTTTAGCTTTTGTTGTGCAGTAATGGTGATTATCCACATTTTTCATGTTTTGTGGTAGCTGGCAGTTACCTGTCCTGTGGGGAGACAAGACATAGCATTTCAGCTTTATTTAGAGTAAAAGATCCTGTTAACCCACTACTGCATGAAAAATTCTCTTTTAAGAAAAAAGGGAATGAGAAGGAGACTGTGTATTTTAAATCATATCTATAATATAACTGTTTAGTTTCTTTGAGAATAAAAGGTATATTATGTCCAGGATTTAAATATTATGTAGACAGCTGTACATTCAGGTACAAAGAGTTGATTTTCTTTCCCATAATTGATGTTATTTAGATAAAATCTCAGTAATAATAATGGATCCCAAAAAGGTTTTAGCTGGGAAACTCCTTTAACAAAACCAATTCAATAATTTGCTGGAGGGCTCATGTTTATAATGTAATGCTTATGGCCAGATAGATTTATTATGGACTTAGTTTTTATTTAAAACAACAGGGAAGGTATCAGTAGCTTGCTTGCTGTTAGCCAGTTATCTGAGCAAGGCATCCAACCCTTATATCAAAAAGGGCATGAATTCTGAACGTGAAAAGTGATTGGTTCTTAAATGAAATATTTTTAATATTTCACGTGCAGGATTTCTTTCTTGTGGCCAAGTGGTGCTTACCACAACAAATGTCTGCTGTGCCAAAAGCAAACTTGTTTGTTAAAACTTGTTTTCTTTTCTAGTATTTGGGCTTTTTCTACTATGGCTCTGATCTGTAGCAAACATTTCTTTTATCTGCAGCCAACGCTACTATAGCAGAGAGTGGTGCTGCACCAGAGAAATACTGGTCATAGCTGGTGTTGCTCCAGGTTTCCCAGAAAAACCACCTGGGCAGGTGCTGAAGGTCTCTTGTGAAGGCCTGGGAGTAACTCATGTGGTAATTCACAGTCATAGAAATGACAACTGAAAAAGCAACAAGGAATGTTCTCATTTGGAATTGGAATGATCTCACTCCAATAACCTGAGGATGGGCAGGAAGTGCCAAATGGAACAGTGTGTGTTACAGGAATTAGGTTGCTGATGCAAGTGAAACTCTTTAGTTCATACCTGATGCTACTTCCTCTGTAACTTTTGTTTTTTTCCCAGTCCTGATGGTAAACTTGTATTACATGCATATATTTATTGCCAGTCTTCCTCACACTTCCATGTTTTCAGTGGTGGGAAGGGGGATGTGTAGGAATTTCACAGGTCTAAGAGGAGTGTAAGTGTATAAAAAAAGACCTTGAATAGGAAAAAAATCCTTTTGCACAGAGTAGGTGTTTTAGTGACACCAAATATTGCAGTAGACTTTTTTACAGTTCATTACAGACCCAGGAGAGTCTCGTGGCTGTTTTCATTCTGACTTAAGAAGCTAAAATTTCTTCAAACACACACCACCACTACCCCATTTATAAAACTTCTCCAGAGTGGGAGTGTATCCTGACGGAAACTAATTGCTATGGATTAAAGGAACAAGCTTGCAGCCTCCACATATTATATCAGGAGAGACAGCAAAGTTTTTTATGAGAAGGAAATTACATTTGAAGTACTCTCAATATTCATGATATCTTAGGCTCTCTCAAACCCGGGGTGCGGTGTTATTTTAATGGGGCACAGTGATTGGCTGTGTGGAGGAGGCAAAATTGGTTTGTCACAGATCCAGAAGTGATAAAGCTGATTTTGAAATGGAGATTAAGGCCTTGTGGAGGGGGAAATGACACTTTTCTTTAATAGAAGAAATATTTAACTCAGTAATTCTCATTTATCTTCATTTTTATGTGCTTGCTCTGTTCCAGCCAGGTGCATCAGAGGTCAAATACTCTCAGACATATTTTCTGAAGAATTTTGTTTTCATGCTTAATCTGTCTCGGAACAGAAAGTTCCTCTCTAAGTATGAACAAAATTCAGGGATTCCTGGATCTTTGCAGTCAGCCTCGAACCTCCAGCAGCCTATTATCTTGAACTGCTTGCAAAGTGTGAAGGATTAGCCTCAAACCTGGGAAGGAACAGGAACAGATGTGAGCTTCACAAATGGTTTATGTAAATAATGGCCTAAAACACAGAGCTGGACCTGTGCATGTAAGCACACCATTCCTTTTTGGTACATTTTTATCTCACTCTCAAAGAAAATTAATCTGTGCAAAGGAGATTTGGACACTTCTGACCATTTACAATCTGTATGAAGATTCTCAATGCAATTAAAAAAAACTATGTTGACTCTTAATTAAGAGAAAATCATCCACTATTAATTGTTATTTTTAATATTAAACATTAAAATTACTCGGTTTAGGGAAAAAAAATAGACAAATATATTCCCAATGGAGTGAGGCCAAGGAAAATGTCATCTGTTCAGTTACTAGAACTTTTTATTTTTTCACCATCCCATCAGGCAAAGTATATGAGGCTATTAAAAAAATCTAGAATATACAAAGACAGTCCCACAGTATGAAAAGGAAACTTCTTCTGAAGGCACACACAAGTAAAGGCAGAGGGAAATGGAACTTCAGCTTTATCAGCCATATCAATATTTTACTGCAGTTACAAATTCACACAGATGCCAAGATATTTTATGTTGCCAAATGGTGCTTTTATTTTGCAGCACATGTTGTGCATTCTTTTTTAGAAGTGAACACATCTGCTATGACTTCTTCCAATATCCATTTTTCCTTCCCTGCAATTTGGGCTATGAAGATTACAAAGCCATAAATCAGAGCCCTGGTGAATGCAAGGGATCTGATTTACAAGCGTGGTTAATCTTTGCCCCTGTGGATGCTACAGGGGGTGCAGGGGGGCTGAGCCACCCCTGGCTCTGGAAGGTGGCATTTCCTTTGCAGCACGGGCTTCCATGGAGAGAAGTGGGAAAAATTTAAGCCTATTTTTTCAAATGTTTTCAGATTTTAGACAGACAAAGTCTAAGAGTAACTACTGAACTCCAAAATTTGCTTAAGAGAGAGACAAGCAGGTGATCAGATGGGTGTGGGTATTCATAGAATCACAGAATGGTTTGGGTTGGAAGGGACCCCAAAGATCATCTCATTCCACCCCCTGCCATGGGCAGGGACACTATCCCAGGTTGCTCCAAGCCCCGTCCAACCTGGCCTTGGACACTTCCAGGGATGGGGCAGCCACAGCTTCTCTGGGCAACCTGTGCCAGGGCCTCCCCACCCTCACAGGGGAACATTTCCTACTAACATCTGCTCTAACCCTACTCTCCTTCAGCTCAAAACCATTCCCCCTTGTCCTGTCACTACACAACCTTATAAAGTTTGTTGTTATCCTGTCAGTCTCCATCTTTATTTTTCACAATTCCTGACTTATCACGAGTAGAGTGTGAACAGAATAACTTTATATGGAACCCCCTATACTGCAAAATACCAAAGTGTTTCTCGATTCAACATGCCTTCTGTTGTTTCTTTCCTGTACCTTCGACCAATATTCTTTAAAACTGTTGAGTCTTTGCTAAATTCAAAGTCACACTTTTGAGAGACACAGAGAGGAGAGCCTCTGGAAGGGATGTGAGCATGCTGGTGGCAAGGGACAAGAAATAGGCTGCAGCTTTTTGGGGGTTGTGGGTAACTACTAGAAAAATGGAGAGGATTTATTTTTTTGTCAAGTTGAAGTGTAAGACAAATTGGGGTCCTTAATAACCCTAGAATTTTTTTGGAAGTTCTAAATTTAGTTCTAAGACAACGAGTTCATGTTACATTAAATTGTGATTTAATGCTCAAGGTATAATTTATATAGTGATATCTCCATCTTAACAGTAGCTCTATCACTTCTTTTTTGAGTTTCAGTTGAGAATCTCATCCTTACATATGTCCTGGTCCCAGTCCATAAAATAAAGATATCCCACACCAGTCTCTGGTACACCACAGAGTCTGGCTTGAATTGTGACGTTTAGACTGGGGTTTTTAAAGACCCATTATCCTTTCTTCTGACACCTTCTTAGCCTGTCTGCATGTCCTCCTGGCTTCCAGGAGAAGGGGGAGTTGTGGCTTTCAGACCTTAGAGTAAATAGGAAAGGCAAATGGTTTTTTAGCTTTTTCTTGTCGTTTTCTTCTCCCTTCCTCACTTTCCCATAATATTTATATTCTTACAAAAAGTATTTTGTTCTCCTGCGGTATAAAAATATATTTAAGCTGAATAACTTCTTTCAGTTTCTCAGGTTTGAAAAAGAGGGGCATGGTGTTTGCTTAGCTAATCCAAATGTGGAGGTGAGGCAGCTAATAAAAGTCTTTGCAATTTCAGAACTAATAACACCTCTATAAAGGGCTAGAGCAGCTACTCACTTCTAAACACTAATGACCAGTAACCACTGTCTATTTTTGTTTTAGCTGGTTGTTTACATTTGGCTCTGTGCTGGTAAAATGCATGAGGAGCCTGAGATTTTTTCCCTACAATGCCTCAAGTTAGAATTAAAGTTGCAGCAGTCTGAGCAGGAGTTAATTCATTCTGCTGTTAAGCCTTCAGTTACACCGAAGCTTTATCATTCACTGCTAATAAATGGTATTTATAGTTGGCATATACCTCCTGTAGCAACAATAACAAATGTGTTGCCTGAGATAACCTACTTTATATAGCTGTTAAAAGGCACTTTTCATTCAAGTTTCACAATTTTAAAAATTCATTATAAACCTCTTGAATCCTCCAAGGACTGAAACAAAGCGTGAAGCTGGATGCTTAAAGTGCAGACCAGATTTTGAAAAGGGCTCAGAAGAGCCCATAATACAGGTCTGATCCTTAAATATGCTAAGCACACAGCAGCTCCTAATGCCATCCTTAGATCTGGGTTCTCAAAAGAGTTCAGAAGAACCTTGTGTGCTGTGAACTTTTGGAACACTGGCCATGTCACAACAAGCACTGCTGGGGACTTTACACTCCTCAAGATCTGCTAAGTCTGGTTTTGATTTCTTTGAGTCTTAAACACTTTCAAATGCCTGGACCTAAACAAAGATCTAGGCTTTATGTGGGATTATTTCCTTTTATCTAAGAATATCATTATTCCATCCTTTCCTATAATTAAATAAAATAAAACAAAACACAAGACATGGTATACTCTTATGAGAACTGAGTACTATTCTTCTCACCACTGTGTATCCTCACTTGTCTCAGAAACCAGCCAGAACAGGGTTGTTAATTTTGTCATGAGAATTCTGTTTGAGCAAAGCACAGGTTGGTAACTCCTGGAATTTTCAGTCTCTGGAGCACTTAGTGCAGCTGAGGGTAAACTAAGTGTGTTCTGTGACTTGGAATAAAGGTGGGAGAAATTTGTGTTCCAAATGTGCCTGTCACACTCTAAGAACAGGAGGTTGTGGTGAGACGAAGGTTGGCCTCTATTCCCAGGCAACTAGTGACAGGGGAGGCTCAGGTTGGACATCAGGAGGAATTTCTTCATGGAAAGGGTGGTCAGGCATTGGCAGGGGCTGCCCAGGGAGGTGGTGGAGTCCCCATCCCTGGAGGTGTCCAAGGAAGGGCTGGAGGTGGCACTGAGTGCTCTGGGCTGGGCGACAAGGTGGGCATGGGGCACAGGGGGGACTCCATGGTCTCAGAGGTCTTTTTCCAACCTTAATGATTCTCTTGCCAGGTCTCCATCAGCTCTCTCTGCAGGAGTTACCCAATCAAGAAGGTGCAGATTTTCTGGGCCAGTCAGAGAAGTGAACAAATGGGACAGAAAACTTCTAAAAACACACCACAAATGCAGAAAACCCACCAAAAAGTAAAATCCCTGACTATTGCCTGTGGAAGCAAACCCTGCTCAGTTAGTTACTGTCTTTACAGCTCTAGGCCAGAGGAGCAGCAAGTGCAGGTAGGTGGGCCTTGCTCGTTGTGTGTCCTTGTTGGAATTGTACTGCACATGTCAGATAAAAAGCAAAGCTCAGCTGTGGTAAAGAGAAAGAGCTTGAGTTCTCCTATTTGTTCTGCCTGATAGTGGGGATTTCATTTGGATGATTCAGCTTACCACTTCTGCATTTGCTGTGAATCAGTATTGAAGTGTCATGTCGTAGGAGCTGCCTATTGATGGGAACTTAAATTAGCATTAAGGAGCAGCCACAGACTCTGCAAGATAATCTGGCTTTATTTGTGCCTTCCCTTCTTGGCTTCTGTGTGTGTATATCTTATTACTAGGGAAAATTACTTTTCTTTGTGCTGCCCTTTAGAATTGTGAAGAAATTACACCAGTCCATTGAATGAACAGCAGCACAGAGATTAAACACGGGGGGTGTCAAACTGCTAAAAGTTAGAGTGCTAAACAGCCAGAAAAAGCTTTGAAAGGGAAGGAGATACTGAATTAATCTTAGTATTGTATGTGACAGTGCAAGGACTTTAATTTGGGGGAGATGTACTCTGTCAGACCAGGGAAAGGAAAGTTTTGTACCCTTTGGATGTGGTGCTGGACAGTCACTTATTGGTGTGCAGGAGGAGACACTTCTTGATGGTGATGCTGATTCCAAACTCAATGAAGCAGAACAAGTGTCCTGGAAATGTGTATGTGGGACTATGGGCAGCCAAGCTCCAAAAAGCCTGTTTGATTAGATACAACATATGGAGGTGCTGAGGATTTAGTCCACATTTACAGCTGCAGGATTGGGGTTTGCTTGTTGCATTTCTGGTTTTCAAATCCCTTAAATACCTCGGGTCAGGTTATCCTGTGGTGTAAACTGGGAAATTTCATTTAAATTCAGAGCTACCTTGAGGAGGGTCTGATCTCAGAGTCACTTTGAGCTGGAACAACAGGATGTCTAACTTTTTTTTTTGGTGTTCTGTTTTCCCTGGCATCCACTGACACTTTTGGAAAACCAAATGTATTGTTCCTCCACGTGTCTGGACCATTTGGGAGTGAAGTGCTAATGGTGTGTTGTTCCCTTTATAGAACAACCCTTTTCTGACAGGGGTTGAGGCTGATGCTTTGTGACTGCTGGGTTTGTAATTAGCAGAGCACCACAGACGTTTATCCCACTGTCCTGGAAACAGAGGCACTGTCACAAGTGCCAGGCTTTTGCAGCTGGCTCCACTCACTGACCAGTATTTGGCTTCAAACTCAGAATTTCAAGCCTTGATGTACGAGACAAAGCACTGGGGAAGTTTGATTGACTTTCTAGTTATTACTGAGATCAAAGGCTTGGTTTGTTTGTTTGTTTGTTTGATTTTTGCATCAGACTTCTTTATTCCACCACCTGGGCTGGGTTATTAACTGAAAGAACTTCGTGCAGAGATGTTAAATTCCTGGGAAAACTCAGTGATCCAACATCATTCTCTATTAGGTAACAGCTGAGTGCTCTGCTATTATAGGAACTTAAGCACGAGTTTATCTATTTTTCCTGGGGAAAAGATTTAGCTTTCTGGGTCATCCTTGTATGCAGGCAAATTGTGTTTTTCTCCTTTTGCAGTGGAAGACTGGAGCTTTCTGGAGTGTGGGTGGGAAGTCCTATCATTTTTAATAACATTGCTGATTCAGAGTGAACAGGCAGTACCTTAATACCTTGATAATTGTCAGTAGTTAGGGTGCTGCTGAGTCCTTCAGGGTCCTGGTGAATATGTATGTATTTTTAACGGAAACAAAAACTAAAATATCATCTTTTCAGAGTTTTATCTCTCAACCATTCCACTGAGGTGGAATAGGCTTTTGGTTTTCCACAATATTTTGAATTTATAAAGCAAAAGACAATCTGTTAATTTATATTTGCCGGGTATATTCTGTGTCTGGAGCTGGTGCCTCTCCAAAATACATGACTGCTTATGGAGCTTCTAATAATATGTTGTGGTAATGGTAATGATAACTCATATTTAACTAGGCAGTACCTGTCTGATTGCTTCTTTTCTGAACCTCTGAGGGTACTTGAGCTTTGCAGCACAGTGAAAAACAGCCTGGGCTGCAGTGTGATTTGTAGATCTCAGAGGCTGAGAACCCCAACACTTGCATTTTGCTACGCAAATAATAATTTTTCCCTAGTATGATGTTTCCATCACATAAAATCACAGTAATTCTTACTCTGCACAGAGACATTTCCAACATAACCTGAAATCAGGAATAACTTAGTAGTGTGGAGTGTTTGTATTAGTACTGGAGCTGAGAAAACATTTACAATTTTTTAATGAAGCCTGCTCCTTTGAAAAACCAAACCCACTACTTGCTGATGTGAAACATTGTTTTAACTGATCAGTAAATTTTTCTTTTTTAAAAGAAATATTTCTAAGCTAAATTTAACTGAACGTACATTGCAAGCATGCAACCTCATCTGAATTTACTGCCTTTCAAACATCTTTTTTTTTGGGTAAAATAAAATACTGTGGCCAAAGCTTTATTTGCAATTTTTTTTTTTTTTTAATTAATAAAGATTATGGGACTTGATGTGAATTGGCTTGTGGCCAAACACGTTTTCTCAGCTATCCAAAATAAGCTATAGTGAGATAACTGAGATGATCTCCTCAATGCATCACTGTATCTTCACATGGAAACTAATTCAGAACAGTTGCATGGGTTCAGGAATCTTCAGATGAGCTTTCAGTATGGAATATGTTACATGTTCTGGGATCTGGCTGCTGTTAAGTAATTTTAAAACTCTTGTTTGAAATGTAGGCTTTCGCACTAAAATGTCCCAAATCTTTTAGCTGATGAATAAGCAGCAGCAAACTCTAGTATTTGTTTTCCCTATGCTGTTGCTCCACCATGTACCATTAATGCACATTTGTTTGGGCTGAATAATTGCATCTTCATTCTGAGAGAGGTAAAAGGCAGCACTGCCTGTGGTTTTGGGTTTCCAAATTGCTGGAGTGAGGGGTCCCTATCCAGAAGGATCTGTCAGCAGGGTTGGCAGCTGTTTGTAACCCACCTTTGTATTCTGTGCTTACATCTTTACCTGTTTGGTTTATCCTTCTTGTCCTGACTACGTGGAGTCTGTTTGTCCTTGTTTATTTCAGGCACTTGCATTTGATTTTCAGATAATCATTCTGTTGAAAAACGTGAACCTGTGCCATTATAAGAGGATAAAACCAAGAACTTCTATGGGAATTTGTTAGCAGGGTGTAATCTACCTTCTAATCCCACTGCTGGTTTCTTTCCTTCAGAGTGTTTGCTTTTCCTTTCCCTGATTTTATAATACGTTCCCAAGA
Source organism: Chiroxiphia lanceolata (assembly GCF_009829145.1). Classification (NCBI taxonomy): domain Eukaryota; kingdom Metazoa; phylum Chordata; class Aves; order Passeriformes; family Pipridae; genus Chiroxiphia; species Chiroxiphia lanceolata. The sequence goes on from NC_045649.1 coordinate 17,265,000, forward strand.
CCTTTAATATCATCATGATTAATTCTCGTTGCACAGCTGAAGAAGGACCCTGAAGCAAAACAAAAAACATTTTTATCCAGAAATCTAAATCTATTACTTTTGCAGTTATGAGGATTTGAATATCTTAATTAGAGCAAAAATAAAGCAGATCACAGAACACAGGCTATCAGAGGTAAAGAGGAAATCTATTAAGGGCAAAATTATGCCTAACACTACGTGATCACAGGTAGACAGATGTTAGCAGCAAGGTACCAGATGTCCTACTAGACAGCAATAAACACACTGAAGGCAAGTGCACATTTCATAACATGGGATTGGAAAATAAGTGGAAGATGCAGAAGGTACTCCTGCTTTTGGTACAGCAAAAAAATGACCTTTACCCCTTGTGAGGATCACGGATGGTGCAGGTTTTCTAATGTTTAGAAAATTAATGAGATTGAAGAATTTTCTTTGGATGTGAATTTTACTTTTAATTTGTGCTTTACGATTAAGTTTTAATGGTGCCCCTGTTGCAGATCAAATTCTGCCTTGCTATAGGGCTGACAAAAAATAAAGTGGATAAACAATGCCAGTAAGTTTTTCATAGTAGATGAGCATTATCCTAAGCCTGATTTTGTTACCCTAGAAATATGTCAACTTAATGGGTGCTGCTCCTTCCCCCGGGAGAAGGGAGCCAGGAGAATTACCAATTTCAGTAGGTTTTGGATTTGACCTGGTGAAATTAAGAAAATTGAAATATTAACGAGAGGGGAAAACAGGAGAAATATTTTGAATGAATCTGAAACACTTATTTGTTATCTACAAGACAATCAGTGGGCAAGAAAATGAAACTTTTTTTTGGTAACATACTGCTAACTAATGATTAGAAACAAAGAAGTAAAAATATTTAAGTTACAGGTGATTATTCACTGGGGGTTTTTTAGGCCTATGTAGTAGATCTGAATAAAAATTTGGTCGGGTTGTTTCCTGACAGAAATCGTGACAGAATTCTGGGGCTGCAGATGAGCACAGGTGAAAACCAGGTCTGTTCCAGTCCAAAGAAGGAAACAGACTGTCCAAAATCTGCCTGAGTAGCGTGTTTATGTCTTACAGTCACTGTTACATCAGGCAAACATCAGTTGTCACTTGTTAGGACCATTAACTAGACAAGTCCAAAATAAAACACAGACCAGAAAAGATACATCTTACATTCTATAAACTGTGTGGTCTGAAATCTATTAAAGCTGACAGAGAAGAGGGCTCTGAATTGGTGAGCAGGCTGATTACACCTCGTTCCTTATTCCCTATTGACTTTGGGTATGCCATACCTTTCCATTTCCGAGAGAAATAAATTAAAAGTCAGAAGTAATTTGCCTGATGGAGGGTGCAGGTGGAATTTTGTTCAGATGAGCATTTGCACATTGTGAAATCCAATTTAACCCCTTGATGGGGTATAGTTTATTTTCTTTTGTTGACAGCTTTGTGGCAGCTAAAATAGGAACCTGATTAAATAGAGACAGTGAGAGATTGAGGTCTTGTTCTAACAGCAGGAAGATCAAGGCCTCTAATCTTATCTCCCTGAACACTGAGATGAGCTGAGGACGCTGGCAGAGAGATAAGCTTGGCTATTTTGAGCTATAAAAGACCCCAAGAAAAGAGAAGAGGTGTGAGGTGGGGAGAGATATTTTTCACACACACAAATAATACTGCCTTGCTTAAATACATTTGGGTCAAGTGCTTGGAATGTATAGGGTGTTATAAAAGCAGTGATTCCATTTACTGTATGGGTAAACATCAAAGTACAAATAATAAGTGCTTTCTTCCCCTTTTACAAAGAAAATACGTGTCTGCAAATTCCTAAATACAATTCATAATTTATAATCTACCAGGAGCACAGTAATAACAGTACAGGCCAAGTGGGAGGAGAGCACTTCTGGCAGAAGTGGAATTGCTTCTTCTTTCAGTCAAACTTTTAAAATATTTTGAATGGAACAATAACACCATATGACTGAGGGAAGCCTTTTGTCAGGTTTAATCTGTACAGGACTCTCTGCTTATTTTTTGCTCATTTGTTTGGAAGTAACCAAAGAAATTACAGAAGTTCTGTTCCCCTTCTTGTTGTGTTGGGGTTTTAGATTTTCTTGTAATTCTTTGTCCCATATAAAATTTCAAGATGTTGAGTATAATTGGGAAAGAATGAAGAAAAGAAAGAAATGAGGCACCACTGGGCTTATAATTAGTTCTCCTTGATTTACTGGGAGAATAAAACTGAGAGAAAAGACTAGACACAGACATACAAACCACATATATAATATACTATACCAAAGTTAATTTTTTTTTAAAATTAAGTCAAAAGCCTCCACTTTTGCAAATGTCTTTAATTAGTAAAAGTTTATAAGGAGAGTTAAGTCTATTTAGCTCAGCCACGGTCCTGTTTCCTCATCTGTGGAGCGATGAAGATCCATGGAAGACAAAAGATCTGCTGAGTGCATAATGGAGTTTAATCACATATTTTTCTGAGCATATTTTTGAGACTCCACTACCCTGAGTGGTTAAGGAATAGTCTCCAGCATTGTAGGGCTAAATGGGCTCCTGTTTTCATGAGAGAAAGTACAGCCAACACTTTATGTTCTACCTGGTAGGACCATCCTTCTCTGATCAAAATACCACTGATTCAGTTCCATTCTCAACAGATTTTGAACTTCAATTATATTTTTTGTGTGTTTGTGTTTTTAATATACTTTTTACCATAATACATAGTCGAAGCTCTCCATCAGAATGTGCATTTTTATTTCTAGCATGTATGGCATAGAAGCTTAGTTTATTCAAAAAAATCTATGATAAATATCTTTTTTAAAAGGCTTTAAATATTATTTAAGGGGTTGAACCCTTGGTTATTACCAAGTTGTGAACTCAGATCCTTGTGATGATTATTAGCACTGATGTACATTTTACATATCCAAACTCAGGGAGTACATCATGGCACAGTTAAACCAGACCAGTTTTAATGGTGCACTGACAGAAAACTTGGCATTTTCTTGTGAGGATTGTTGCAACAGCAGAACAGAAGATCCTACACAAGAACCAGGATGCACATGTGAGGTCAGAATTTTTCCTGGATTTCCATCTTTCTTTTGAAGTGTCCTGAAAAAAAAAAAAATTGTCAACAAACACTGGCAAAATATCTGTTTTCCTACAAGGCTTTTTGAAAAAAAAAAAAAAGAAGAAAAAGTGTTTAGTATTAACAACAGCATCAAATTTCATGAGAGGCTTAACTTTTGTTGCTTCTTCTGATAACTTGGGGGTAGTGCCATAACAAATTACTGACAGTGTGGCTAGAGAGGAACTAGAGTTCAGTGCAAAATGTACTAAAATTCAGCTTGTCACTTCACACAGTATTACTGCACTCATATTAGAAGTTTGATGCTTATTTATATTACTTTTAATTAGGCATTATTGAGATTGAGAGATATCTATTGATTTCTTAAAAAAAAAAGAAAAGAAAAGAAATTTTCAGAAAAAAAAATTGAAGATTTGGAATTAGCAACAGGGCTCATTTCCAGAATGGGATGCTTTAGGGTGGTGTTCATTAAAAATGCTGTAAATACCTATTAGCTACAGCAGAACCACGCTTTGGACACTGGCATTATCCCCATTGCACTCCCAGTGCCTCCCTGCGGAGGAATTTCAAACAGAAGAGCAACAAGTTTCAGAAGCTGAGGCAGATGGAATCCGAGCAGGCTGAAATGCAGATGCTCTGCTTTGCTTAGAGATTATCCCTGGTGCTCCCGGGGCTGGGTTTGTGCTGGTCCCTAGAGCTCAGAGCCAGTGGGAATACTGAAAGGAAGGGAAGGCAGGAGTGACCCCTCCAAAGTTTGCTTCCCAGAGTGGGTTTATCAGGATACCACCCATGCCTGCTGGTTAGAAATTCAGCTGTGAGAACAGAGGCAGAAAAAGGAGAGTATCAGGAACTTTCATTTTCACTAAATCAATTTTCTTGAGGCTTGAGGTTATTCTGGTTCTCCCCTGGATGATGTGTTGTGCTTAAGGGAATTGAAGGGCTTTGGCTGACATTTTGTAGGGATAAAGAGACAGAAAACACCTTTGGTCACCCTATTAAGTATTTTTCACATATACTGACATTAATTTGACCCTTAGTTTGAAAGGACAGTTATTAAGAAAGGTAGAAGGTAATACATTACTTAAGCGCCATTTAGTTTTAATTACTAATGGAATTGCTACATAGTAATCATACGACAGTTAAATATTATTAGGAGTTTGTTCATCATTATTGGAGTTTTGCCACAATCTTTAATGGAAAAATGACTAAATCTGTTATTTTTGTAAGAAAATTTATGCATTAGGCTCTTGGTTTTAATTCTATGCTAGGTCTGAAAAGAGATTACACCCTTTAAGTGATAATTATGGGGTATGTTGATTAGTAAATAATTTTCAAGGATTGAAGTTGCAATATCACAGTAGCTTTGCAAAACAACCCATTTTAATATGCACTTAGAGTGTACTTGAAACAAAGACTGGAGTTTATTTTGTTTCTATTGAAATAAAGGAAGCTGAATGCTTGACCGTTTTTGTTCAGGAAGGTTGTAAACTAGTCCTTGAAGAATATTATTGGTACTTTGTCTTAAAATAGGGACACTGATGCCAAAATCATCAATGAATTTTTGTCAAATGTAAAAGCTCTTTTTGGGGGTTTCTTTATTTTAAAGAGATTTTAAACAGTAGCCATTAACAGGCTTCAGGTGCTGAAGCACCAAGTGAAGTTGCTAGTTTGGCTTTAATGCTCTGTGGACAATCATCCTTGTGCCTGAACTGCAGCAAGTGATTAACATTTTCTTTACACAACCACCCCTGGCTATAGTAAGTCGGGGGGGTTTCAGCTTTTTTTTTTTGTTGTTATAAAGTTGCTTTTTTTACAGAGCACAGGAGTTCTGCTGTTATCACAATCAGCAGTGTATTATTACCGAGGAGGGTCAACATTTTTCTGGCAGCCTTTGCTCTTCATTCACATGGAAATGGCATTATGGAAATGGCAGCTGTAATCGAAGATGATAACATCTCTGCAATACCCATTCAAATCATAATTACTGAGACAATACAAACCTGCTTACAGGTGCTGGGACAAACCTCACTGCTCTGTTCCCTGCTTTACTCTACCTTGCCCTGGGAAGTTAATAATTTCCTCTAAAAGGGAAGAGAGAGTTTAAAGCAGGTGTGATGATACAAGCTGATTAGCATTCATTTCTCATTGTCACATCCTGAGAGAGAGCAATTTTTTACACTCCTTTTTTTCCCAGCTTTTGATTGTTTGATGTAGCAATTCTAGCAACCCCCTCTCGGTAGCATCTCTCCTTCTGTGTCTCATTTACAAATCAATATATGGCTGTAATATATGAATATCTCGTTAGATTTTTTGTGTTGTTGTATTTCTTTAGTGGTGGATATCCCTACAGGCAAGCACTTGAATGCAAGTATCCACACACCTCCAAGTATGGAGAGGAGCAAGAAGTGGGATTGCCCTGAGCAGTGTTGTAAGAAACCGAAGTGACACCTAACCCAGGAGCTGGACTTCCATGATCCTTGGGAGTCCCTTCCAACTCAGGATATTCTGTGATTTGAAACACTCAGTGACTTTTGGATGAGGCCAACACAGACCATTCAAAGCAATTAATCAAAAGAAAAAAAGGAGAAACAAACTGGTTTGATATGTGATCTCTAACTTTGTGATAGATAAATGAGATCTGTGGAAGAGTCTGTACTGCACCTCATTGCAATTTATATCATATTTTGAGTGTGAAGAATGTGCTAATGGTTTCTAGAATGTCTATATTCATTCATCAGTAGTTGTTTAAATGATTCACCCTTAATTATGCAACCACAGATCACTGTATTCCTAATGATACTTTGCCATTTATATTCTGATTAAATTTTAAATCTCATACAGAAGGACTTTTCCTCTTAGCAGCAAACAAATCTGTTACTTTAGAAAGATCCTAAGCCCTCAGTGCACGAGTCAGAATTGGAAGCAGATTTATAACATAACAGCCATTGTTTGTTTGCATTACAACATCTTTTACCCATAGTGTTCTACAAAATAAAGTGTTCACTTGATGACAATAAAACTTCCAACAGATTAATTGCTAGAACCCTTCGAAAGATAAGAACATACAAATGATGGCAGATGACTCTTTATCCCCCTCTTTAATTTGTTTTGGCCATTGATTATGGTGTTTTAATCAGTGGAAGCACTGTTGAGAGTTGAATGGGCTGTGGGCAAGTGCTGTAGAAGAGTAATTTGACTGAATTCTATTGTGCAGGAGCCCAGATAGCCTGAGGTGCAGCTTTTGTGAGAATAATTCAAAGCTTGCAACAGATCACTTCATAATGGGGTTTTGATATCAATTCACCTCCATATTGGGCTGGCCCTGAGCCCACTCCCTCTTCTCTGGGAGCAGTTCATGCTACATTTAAACTCGGGTCTCTCCAAGCAGAGTTGCTGTGCTGCAGCAAATGTCACTGTAAACTGTGCAGATTTCCATGTCAAACCATCGAGGGGGGTATATAATGGCTTGACAGCTGAACAAGAATTCTCAGGTTTATGACTAGTTAACAAGATCCAGGAGACTGAACAGGGCTCTAGAGCCTGAATGTATTTGCACACCCCAGAGGTTTATTTTAAAATTGTTTGGATTTGCCCTGAGTGTTCGTTGATCATGAGTGGAGGGTGCCCTTTACATACTCCTCATCAAAATGCTGAAAACTCTGGAGTCAAGGGTGACAAATGGAGGTGTATGAGTGAAGCTTTGGGAGTGTGATGATAAAGGCCAGGCTGTGTGGGATATGAACCTTCCCAGCACATGGGCTGGCCTGTTGCTTCTCCCATTGACTTCAAAATGGGCCATGAACTTGTTCACCAACTGTAGCTCCCAAGCTTGTTTGCAAACAATTACCTTGTGAAGTTATTAAAAAAAGAAATTGTCTTTTTTTGAACAGCCTGGTCCCTGTAGCTCTTTGCAAATGTGATAGTTATGATTAGAGGGAGCACACTGAAGTGTTAGACCTGTACTAGGATTTAATTACCAACAGTTTCAAATCAAAGGACAGCTAAAAATAATTCCACGTGTGGTTTAGCTACACAGGAAAAAAAATAGTTCCACGTTCACTCCTTTAGTTTTAGTGCAACAGGATTTGTGTGTTGCTTGCTTTGTGCCACAACACACTGAGTGTGAGTGGCACCTTTGGGGTGTCTTCAGGCAGCTCCCCTGGCCTTCCAGCTGAGCCCTGGCGCCAGCTGGCTCTCCTTCAGGTGTGTGCACTCGTGTCTGCCCTGTCACATGGCCCTGAAAGGCCTGTCTCAATGCACAGGCTCCCCAGGTAAAAAACAGCCACAGACTTGATCTAAAATAGGCACCACAGCTACAGTTCAAACGGGAGCTATTTCTGGAGACAAGGCTCTTGAGGCTACAGAGTTAACATGCAACTTTCTAAATGGATTTAAACTGTCTGGTAAGGCAATTACAACTGGGGAATTACCACAAAGTCAAATCTTCCCGGAGCCTTGAAAATGCAGATTCTGCCTTCTACCTCACTTTTTACTTAAAAAAAAAACCAAAACGAAAACAAACCCCACAAACTTATCAATTTGGAGATGCATAAAATCCGTAATGAAAAAGGTTGGACATGCTGAAAAAGATGAGCGATTGAGATGGGCCCAATTCCAAAACAACCCAGGACACTTGGCAGAATAGGTGAAAACAATTTGTTTTTCACTTCTGATCAAAAGCATTTCAATATGCTTTTGGTATGAGAGACTTCCAATGTGGAAAAAGGGGTTCTGAATGCCTTGGGGATGGTGATGCAAAATCAGTGCCCTGTGTGCTCCCACTGTGATGTCGTTGTGTGCAACTGGGGGGTACAGTGGCCGGGGGGTTCTTGATCAGGATAAACAGGATAAATAACGTGAGTTCTGTCAGACAACACTGAGATACAAAAGATATAACCTGCATCTTAGCACCTGTTTTTCTCATGGAATCTTTTGTTCTAATCTTGATGCTGATTTGCCCCGCTGTGGGTTTTTCAGTGAGAGTTTCACAGCACCCGAGCACAAAGTGCAGAGCTGCCAGAGCACTGGGAAACCACGAGGGCAAAGAAGGATTTATTTTTTCCTTGCTGGTAAGATTTAAGTTTGCTCGTGGTGTCTGTATTTTCTAGAGGGTGGAAATGTGGTTTGAAGTCACTCGGGCAGACAAAGGGGACCTTCCTGTGCTGCTTCTGAGCGTGTGTTCAGACACGTGAAGGGGAAGCAGGAGCTCTGCTCCCCCCTCCTTTCTCAGCTCCTCCTGCGCTTTAAAAGAATGGCAGCTGTCACTGCCTTCTCTGTGGGATTTATCCTGGGTTTTTTGGTAAGGAATGATTTATGAACCCTTCCAAAGCAAGGTCCACTGTCAATCTAGATGAAGGAGTACCTCACTTTTGTGTCCAGATTGGGCTTTTGAGTTAGCTAGGAATCAAATTGTTTAATTCTACCCACAGGTACACTCTGGGCACCACTGAAAGTAGATAGTTAAGGTTTATGTGCACTAGGGGATTTCTGTATTAACAGTTAAGATTTTGCCAGTATTTAGATGCCTACATTTTATTTCATTCTCATATTAGCAGCTAAATACTTTCAAATTTTGATGCTCTTATTTCTGTCATTGGACATTACTGGAATCCCTTGTGCTTCTCTGAGATCTGAATTTTTTTCATTTAATTAAATCAGCATATTAAGGGACTTGGTCAGAGTCAATAACTATCTAGGAGGGGGTATTTGGCTTCTTAGTCTAGGAGGCAAAAGATACAGTGAGATTCAATGGCTGTATGTCAAAACTCAGGAAGTTTAGTTGAGAAACAAGGTGATTTTTGTTTTTCAGAGAAGTTAAGTAACAATTGAATTAATTTACCAATAATTTAGTGCATTCTATGTCAGTTTTATTTGGGTTTTCAGTTGTTTTGGTTTTGGGTTGTTTTTTTTCAGATTGAACGGTTTTTAAGGATTTTGAAACCCCAACTATAAAAAGGGATTCACTGAAGGAATCCTATGGTCTCTCAATCAGATGTTACTACCTTATCTCTGGGCTTTGTAATTTCTGCCTTTATAAGTGCCATTCATTTTAGTGGCTGAAGAACTGACTTTTAAGGCCCCAGCCCTTTAAAACCTGTAGGTACATGAACTGAGAGGCACCTGAAGGCCTGGGATTAAGTTGTTTATCTGCATGTATTTGTAACAATTAATACTGTTGAGATGAAACTTGGTGTGTGTTAAGAGAGTGTCGGGAACAACTTGGTGAAAATTAACTTGTAGCTGTTTATTAAAATGTTCTCCCTGAAGCATTGTGTTGGTTGCTGTGTGAGGGGGACGCCTGGACCAGATGGACTTTGGTCTGAGTGTGACACAGTGTTCACTTCAGCTCTGCAGCTTCTGTCCAGCACATCTGTCAGGGAACACACCCAGAAGAGGGCTTGAATTAGATGATTTGGTTTTTGATTTTATATCCACCCCTTTTGCCTTGGTAGTAACCCTTTTCCTTGTTAGGAAAATGATATTATTTGTGTAAGGAATTGTCAGGTTAAAATAGTATTTATAAAACAGCAAAACAATAGCCTGCTCCATGTTCTTGGGAATAACTGGAATAATATAAACATTAACTTTGGTTTAGAGCATAACTGGGAAATACTGTTCCTGAAAGTTATGTGCAGCTGAATAGAAACTGGTGCATTTTGGAAGTAATTTCAACTTTTCAGCCTTCCTTTTTGGAGAAGGGATAGTGAACATTCTGTAGTGGTGCTGCCCTCTAACCAGAAACCTGTTTACTCAGAGTTTAATTTGTAGTAAATCCATTTTATGAGACTCAAAAACAAGTGTTCAAACCAAAAAAATTTCAGTGAATGCAGGTCTCTTTTTGAGTGTTATTTCCCCAATAGCCAGAAATGTTGGCAATAATAATTCTGGATGTCTTCTACAATCACTCACTTGTAATAGGAATCACAGAGTGGTTTGGGTTGAAAGGGACCTTAAAGCTCATCTCATTCCACCCCCTGCCATGGGCAGGGACACCTTCCACCAGCCCAGGTTGCTCCAAGCCCCGTCCGACCTGGCCTTGGGCACTTCCAGGGATCCAGGAGCAGCCACAGCTTTTCTGGGCAACCTGTGCCAGGGCTTCAACATCCTCACAGGGCAGGATTCTTCCCAGTCTCTAACCTGACCATGCACAGAGGTGATACTGATTTAGGCTTAACAATGTGTGAAAAGCATAGGATCAGTTCTGGTTTTTAGGTATAAATCAAGCAGTTTTGTCTCAGCAACATTTTAGAATATGTAGATCAGTGTACAAAGTAGTTCCTGCCCGGCTGCATTGCATTACTGGACATCCCCCTTACCCTGCCCTGTCATGTTTTCCTCCAGGAGAGCAACCACCACAGGAAAACCAGCACCACAAGCTCTGTATTAACACTGCCACCACACATCCCCAGGGGACCATTCAGCTGAATGAAGGTTGATAACTGAGCTGGCAAGAGGCTCAGTGGTTGGAATAAAAACAGCATCAGCTTTTCAGATCATACCCTTCTCTAATGTAATTAAATTCTGAGTCATAGACCTGGAGTGAGGCACGATTCCAAGCAGTGCTTCCTGAAGGTCAGCTGGAGAGCACTGTGTTTCAGCAAGTGCAGTCTAGAGAGATGCAAGTTCCCTGGTTAGGTTTGCATCTGAAGAGCTTCCCAAGGCCTAGCTTAGCTGGGAAATTGCCCATTTAAACAATAAAACATAATAACGTATGACACTGCTGCTTAAAGTTATCATATATGGCAGAGTGCACGTGAAATAGGAAGGGAAGTGGTTCAGAGGCTCCTTTTGCCAGGTTTTGTTAAGTAATGGTGTCAGTACTCTGGTTTGTCCTATTGCTCTTCTAAAGTAATAAGTTTGATGAATAGCATTCAAAGTATCTTTGATTCAGCTCCCCATAATTATAGGTGTGGATTTACTATTAAATCTTGACAGTTTTTCTTTTTTTTCCCCCTCTGAAATTCCTGGTTTTGTTATGTTTTATCACTTAGTCATGTCCAATGCAGATGAAGGAATCCCTGTCTCTCCCACTGGGTGAGAGAATCCAACTGATCATCAGGATTCAAGGTGTGGTCTCACCAGTGCCAAGTTCAGAGGGGCAATAACTTCCCTAGTTCTACTGATCATGATATATCCAGTATATATATATATATATATCACGATACATCATCTCTTCATACAACATCTTATTCTTTTTTCCATAAATACCAGGTCCTTCAAAACAGGCTTATCCCTGCAAGCTAATTCCCATCTTTGACATGGGCACAAAACAATGAGAGTACAGCCTTCATCAAAATGTCTCTATAGGTTCCATGTCCCCTTCAATTGAAGGTATTTAACTGTGTACAGTAAAGATTTAAGGCTGACAGTTCTCTGTGCCAAGAGAAACAGTTGTTTAACAGCAGGGCTACTCTTTTTACTCTTAATACAGGTTCCCTAAAACCTATATAGTTAATATTTGGATCTTAGGTAAACCTGGAAGTTATCAACACTTCTTTTTTGCTTGGAAATAGAAAGAGAAATTTGTATTTTATGAGGTAGAAATATTCTGAAATAAGTGTCATTTTGACGCTTTCATTGAAAATCAAACATTTTGGGATCCCTGAACTAGAAATAATTACTTTTTACTGAAATAGCATGGACCTTTAAAAATTGATTCAACATATTTCAGGTGTCCAGGTCCTAAGGAACTTTAATGATATTTAGGATTTGGTTGATATTTATGAAAACTTATTTGGTTTCTGGATAAATGGGTTGATTTTTTTGTAAATGTTGAGCAGTTGATAGCTCTTCAGGTAAGACCTTAACAGTGTGTCTCATAACTCAGCTCTCCTAAAACTATTAATTTCAGTACATGGATCCTGGGGATTTCTGTAAAGTGGGATGGTCTGGAGGAATGTTCACAAACAAACTGAACAGAAATAACTTGGATGTGACTGTCTCTGAGTAAGAGATAAGACTGATACTTGTGTCACTTGCAGAAAGTGATTTACAGGTTAAAGAGAAAAAGCTTGTAACAACACCTGACGAAGCTGCAGTCAGTCATTAGGAGCTACTTAGAAACTTGATGGTGAAGACTTACTGTAATCTTTCAGAACTGCCTAATTTCTTTATGAATAATCTGGTTGCCTCTGACAGTTGTCTGCTGTATCCTCAGATAAATATTTTAAATTAAATTAGACTTAGATTCTCATACAATTGTCTTTTTTGCAATGTTTGTCTCAGCTTCCATGGGTGTTGGGACTTTATAGATGTGGTGGGCAGGGAAAATACAGTTTTTCATTCGTAGCTTCACTGGGAACCATGGAGAGTCTCTACCAGAAGTTCCAATGTTCTTACTGTCATTCTATTGTGTCTTTGTCCATGATCATGTGGTGTTTTCCCCCATTTAACGTCTCTAAGGAAGAGTTCACCAAATAAATTGTTCAGCATAGACTAACCAGCATGGTAGGAGTCTGCTGAGTACTTTAATTGACATCCATTAAAAGTGCAAAGCTGTTCTGCTATGATCAGACACCCTGAGATGCACCTACAAAGGATCTTGATTCCATAGGTAATGAAAAATTAAGCAAGTTTTGACCAAACCTTGGGAACATAACTCAGCAGTTAGCGATGGAGACCCAATTAAAATACTTTCCATGTTCTTGTTTTTAAATATTCATGCTATTGAACCATTCCCACTTAATGCATAAATGACAACATAATGTCCGACTGTAACAGTTGGTGGAAGCCATTTTAAGTAGCCTTTTGGAAAACAGAGATGGATTTTAATTTGCAATGCCAGTTGAGCTGTAACAAAAACTAGTATTCCAGCTGTGAAAAAAAAAAAAATAAAACACAGCTTGGTTTAGAGTTATTTACTGATGTCTAAGAATTTTTTTTTCCTAAGCCATACAATGGAACCATTTGGTCATTATTCCTTTCCAGAACCATTTGTATCAGGTGCCCTTCCCGCCTCTAATTTCTGGAATCAAACTCCTGAGAAAATACACATTAAAATATTATGATAATTCTTAAGTGTTCATTGATTACAGAATTGAATTTCCTGTTGGAAATGTTACTGTTCAGTGTTAATATAGCTGCTGACTTGTTTTTATGGACTGTGATGAGCTTCTGTTGACTTTGAGATAAATCCTATACTGCTGTCTTTGAATGATTTCCATGTGTTGGCATTGTTGCTGTCTCCTGGAGTGTTATTAGGATTCTTGCAACTTTGATTTCTGTTTGTTTATCCTTCTCAGAATATCAACTGCTAAAGTCATGGTATTTTGTGAAAGTTTTAGTGCTTTTTCTTTAATACTGAAATTCCCAGTTGTGTGACAGAATAGTCTGCAAGTAAGGGCCAAGTACATCCTTGAAATCTCTTCAGAAAATCCAAACAAACAAAAAATTCCAAGCTCTTCCTAATATTAAGTTGGCACAAGGAGAAGACAGGATCACCTGGTCTAAAGCAAGCCTGGAGGAACAGTTCTTGGTGCATTCCAGTGAGCATGAGGCATTGTCACTACCACAGTGACCTTTCTGCCCTGCTTTATGGCTTTATTTAAAACATACAACATTATGATCCCCGAAGATTCATCTGTAGCTAAACATAAGCTGCCATGATCAAAATTTTCATTGCCCTGGGAAGGGTTAGATAAAATGCTTTGATTATTTGGGTGAAGGAATTCAGTTTTCTTGCTTTTTAGTTAGGTTTTTTTTTTTTGTTTGTATTGGTGTAGTCTTATTAGAGTTCAAACAATGACTGTGTTATAAACCAAGCACTCAGGGGCCTGAAAGTCTGCGAACGAAAACCAGAGCAGCAAAGTTTCCAGAGAGGACAATTTGTAGAACTCATAAGCCTGCAGTGCTTTAACAAAACAGTAAAGTTCAGAAAATAAATGGGACTAGCTTCAAAGAAATTAGGATTAGATGTCTGAAATACAGGGGCAAACAAGGGAGAGGAAAAACATGTATGGTGTTGGAAATCAGGCTTTTATGAGGATGGGAGAGTGATAGACACCAAGAAGAGAAAATAGCTGGGATGCACTGGGAAGAGTGTGACCAGAAGGTCAGAGGGGAGATCCTGCCCCTCTACTCAGCCCTAGTGAGGCCACATCTGGAGTGTTGTGTTCAGTTCTGGTCTCCACAGATCAAGAAAGACAAGGAGCTACTGAAGCAGGTCCAATGGAGCCCACAGAGATGGTGAGGGGTCTGGAACATCCCTCTGATGAGGAGAGACTGAGGGAGCTGGCCTAGTTAATTTGGAGAAGACTGAGAGTGGATCTCATTAATCCATATAAATATCTCAAAGGTGGGTGTCAGAGGATGGTGCCAGACACTTTTCAGTGGTGCCCAGCAACAGGAAAAGGACCAATGGCCATAAACTAAAACATAAGAAGTTCCACATCTGCATGAGGAAGAACTTCTTTCCATGGAAAGCACTGGAACAGCTGCCCAGGGAGGTCCTGGAGTCTCCCTCTCTGGAGACATTCCAAACCCACCTGGACACATTCCTGTGTCACCTGCTTCAGGTGACTCTGCCCAGGCAGGAGGTTGAACTGGATGATCCCTGGAGGTCCCTTCAAATCCTAATAATTCTGTAATTCTGTGACTCAGTGCAGGAAATCACATTAATTGTGTCTACCTGAGATTCAAGGTTTCTTATTTTAACTAAAATGTTTAGAATGGTCACAGTTTTCACTCTAAACAGTTCAAGTAAAGTGTAAGACTGCGGAAAATATTTCAGTGACAAACGGAGAAGCTGCAAGTAAATGTCTGAATTATAGCCTCCTTAATTTGTAATGACATCAGGAAGGTTTGACACGAGCCACTGTCATCTGAACTGCATGTGTGTTAAACAGATGAAGAGCACAACAGTAACTTGGCATGCTCAGGGTTTGTCTGGGAGGAGGGAGGATTATGGGGAAAGGTTGAGTTGCAGTACAGGCGCTGTAAAACCCAGAAATAGTTTGGAAGATTCCAGCCTACTGTAGTGAAATTGAGAGTGCATCTTGTGAAGGACAGAAAGGTTAAAAAAAAAAAAAATATCCCCTGAGAAAAGAGTTTTGAAGAATAAAACTTGTATAAAGTGTGAAGGATTTCAGTTCCACCCCACAAGCAACTGTAAGAAGCTGTTTGTTTTCTCAAGGGTATTTTCTTGTATTTCAATTTATTTGCCTTTTCAAAAAAAAATGGCTAATGAAGCATTTTGCACTAATGCACATCAGGTAAGCAGAGTCCTCACTGCTCCAATGTGTCTCAGAGGTGTGTCCTGGTGTGCTGTCCAGGCCCAGAGCCCAGGGCACTTTGTCTAACAAGCAGGAGCCAGGGTCAGCTGGTCCTTTTAGGAGCCCAGCCCTGAAGTAGGGGAGAGGTAATGGCTGCCCCTGGATCTGGGGACTGTTTGGAAGCTGGTCACTGTTCCATATGTGTCAGCCCTGTTTGAAGGGCACCTAAAGACCCCTCCAGTAGAAAGGCTGAAGAGCAATGGCTACTGTCTGCAGACATGATGAGAACTTTGCCTCAGTTTCCCTTCCTTTTGAAATCATAAATGTCAGTGCTGAGTGATTCTTTTGGGAAGAGACTGAGAGTAACCCTTGAACAGCAGGGAAAACAAATACAAGAATGAAAAGCCGGAAATCGTGACTTGGATGCCAAGACATAGGAAAGACGAAGAAAACACAAGCCTAATTCCCTTCCATCTTTTTGCAGGACTGCAACATAAAATACCCATCTTCTGGGAAGGTACTTGCTCGTGTACATTCACTGCTAACACTGACTTACCATCCGTCACTATCACCTCTCTCGTTTCTGCCTGAAACCTTTTGATATTCCAGGAGAAACTTTTCTGAATTGGAGCTGCTCGCTTTGCTGCCTCCAGGGCTGGATTTCTGTCACTCTCAGTTAAAAGCTGGTGCCATGGCATTTTTGCAGAGGGCAACAGTATTGCTGCTATGCAGATCACTTAATTATTCCAAGTGTTATGAGTGCAAGTCTCTGAAGATGACAGTGTAATGCAGGGAAAGCTGAAATGAGAGGTAATGGAAGGTAATGAAAAGGTCAGAGGTAGACAAGATGATCCCGGGATGTGAGGTCAAACAAAACAAAACACTTAATAAAGGACTGTGGAGCTGGAATTAGCCAGTATTGCTGAATGGGCCACCAGTGTCACCAAAGCAATATAGTCCCTTCAAGGGGGATGTGGAGTGTCAGTGCAGTGCAGAGCTGATGCCTCACACTCCCTGCAGCTGCTCAGAAGCAACAGTGCACCTCCTGAAAAACATTTCTCCTGCTGGGAGTGAAAGCAAAGATGAAGCTTCTTGAGGAAAGTGACAAAACAGAAAATTCAGCCTCCCCCCCCAAAAAAAAAACCCCAGGCTGTCTCAAAATTACAGGCTTTCCTGAATGAAGGATGCAACCAGAGGCATGGACAGCTCCATGATATCTTTTGCCCCCAAATGAAAATGTTATTAGATGCTTTTACAGAAAAGAAATAAAATTTACCTGATCATTCAGATCCAGGACCAAACTATTCATTATCAGCATTTTGCTTAGTGCCCAGGACTAGAATATTGAGTTTACAGGGAAGAGGCTATAGGAAACCCTACCATACTGAATTTCTTCTGAACCTCCCTGCCAGGGAATTTTTGGGTGTCAATTATTGTATTTATCACCTGAATTGAGAAGAAGTAGTGGTATCTTTTTGGCTTAGACCATGACTGTTCTGTGTTAGGTATTTTACAAACAAAAATTACCAAGAAGCTCCCTGTCCTAAATCACTTTTAAACAGATAACAGATGGATAAAGGCAGATGGCAGAGGAAAAAAAATTGTGACTAGGTTCTGATCAAGAATTTTCTCATCAAACCCATGGTGATTGATAAACTCTCCTTTAAACAATTTGGATTTGACAGTCTTGACAAAAGTTTTGATGAAAAGTAAAGAAGAAAATTTCCAGTTAAGGTAAGGGGACCAGCAGAGAATAATAATGACATTGTCAATTAAGTGGGCTGTGGCAGATCAAAGTTCAAGTGTTTTCCCTGAATTAGGTGTGATTAAAATCAGGCTTTCATATTTTGTGTGTGACTCCTACCCCTTAATTTAGTCTGGAAGTTTTAACTTAATCTGCCTGTTTTAAATACACACACATGCAAAGGTACAGGGACACACACACACATTCCACACAGGAATGAAAAATCTCTAATTTGTCTCACTGTACAGCAAGACTCACGTTTTCATGAGGAAACCACTCCCATTTCACAGGTAACATGGAGAAGAAGGATGCAGAAAGGGAAGGTGTAGAAATCAATCACCTGAAAGGCAAATATTGAAGCTTCAGTCTGTGATTTGGCTCAAACTGGTGTAAATTGTAGCTCACCCAGCTGCAATGGAGACATTCCAGTTGAAACCTTCAGCTCTTGGGGTCCACACTTCAATTCCTTTCAAAACTTTGGGCAGTGGGTTGGACTTGTAGTGATCCCCTACAGAGGAATGGGCCGTGCAAGGGAATTCCTTCCGAATTGCTGCTCTCAGAAGGGCAGGACACTCCCTTCTGAGTTCGCTTCCTTCACCTTCTCCCCTCAAAAGAACTTTACATTCCCCTCAGGAAAGGGTCTTCAGCAGCCTCCTGAGTGCCCCTCACTGACAGCACTGCACCGTGAGAGGAGGGCCCAGAAATGGGAAAAAATTCTGTGTACCATAGAATAATTTACCCTTCCATTTAAAACTGTGTAAGAAAGGTGTTTTTGCAACCTTCAGAGAGTGAAATCTCTGATGAGCTGCTATCAGACACGCAGTAAAAATGTTTAGTTTATGCGAAACAACCCCTCAAATAACAGTAATAACAATTAAACAACTTTATTTTTAGGAAGTTTGCCATACACCTCAAAGCAATGGAAAAACAAACAGGGGTCTTATCCCCTACAATTATCCCAAAGTAAAGTTATTTTAAGGGAAATTTTAGGAAGGAAATTTTATTTGCATATAAATGTACATCTTCTTCAGCACTAAATTGGCAATATCAAAGCTAATTGAGGGTAAGTACTAATTGTAAGTCTGATTTGCATAGTTTAACAGTGGAACAGTGTAAATATATATTAAGATGCAAAATACAATAGGAATTTTAATTCAGCACCAGTATCCCTTGCATTGGTGTGTGGATATAATCAATTATTGTATCTCTGTCCCTCCTGTTTTGATATATTACAACATTTTCTGTAAGATTAGTTTTAATACATTGAAGCTCCCATTAAATAGTTTGACTCCTACACATCGTGATTTTTTTATTTGGATGATATCAAATATTTCATGGCTTAGATTAATTAAATTTCTCACATACTTATTGTGTTCAATGTTTTATTGACTTAAAAATGCTGCTTGAATTTACTTTGCTGGCAATTTCACCATGAACAGTCATGCACAAACCTGTGGAAGTTTAATTCAGGCTTTGAATGAGATTGTTTGGAACAAGAGGTTTTTTTTTTAGAGAAGTCCATTTTTATGATCTTCAGACTAAATATCGGTCAGAAAATGAGTTTCACCTCGTCATACCTCTGATTTAATTCAGTTTTTTAAAGGGTTTTGATTTGATAAGAAACTTCTTCTATTTCTTAAAGATTTGGTTATTGAATTTTGAAGAGTACAAAAAATATTCTTATTGCAATTAAAAAAAAAACCAAAACAACAAAGCCCCTCAGCCTTTATTTGAATTTAATTATCCCAGTAAGAAAATCTTTAATTTTAACATTTCCTTTTAAGGATGGAAATCTGTTTCCCTAATTTAGAAGTATGTCTTGTGAAGTAAATTAAAACCACCATCGGGGCACAGAAAGAGGCACATAATGAGAACTTTTTAGACATTTTTCCTATATTCTCTAAGTTTTAAAGTGTTATTTATTTCCTCAATATAAGGTTGAGAATGGGAATAATATAACATCATGTTTTCTCCAGTGCAGCCATTTAAAATTTGTTAGCAGGTTACGTTCTGTATAAATATTTAAGAGAAAGAAGAAGAAAAACTTCTTGTGTTGACTATGAGATATTTAGTGACAACACAGAAAACAAAATAAAACAATACCAAAACAGAAAAACCCAACCCCAAACAAACAAAAACCCCACAAAACCCCTTCAAACTCAACCAACAAAACAAAAAAAACCCAAATCAAATGAAAAAAACCTCAACCAAGCACTTCAAAAGCAAAGTTTAAGTCCCCAAAGACAGAGGATTTGGATTTTTGGAAGGGGCTAATCATGAAAACTCATCTAAAAAGGGAGCTGGATTATAAAGGGAGTCTCAACTAACCTGTTCCCTCTCCACCTCCTCGAGTCTCCTTTGCTGCCCCATTTTGTCCACTCAGTTTCCTTCTGACCCTAAAACCTACCTCTCTCTTTATTCAGCCTGCCTACATTGTTTTGAGACTTTAAACCCCTGTAAATTGCTCCAAATATCATTTATCTTACTTGTAATAGTGAAAATCAGACAATATTAATAAGAATAATTCATAATAAATAATATTTATTCTGTCTCTGGAGAACCTTCTTCACCACCTCTTATGCTGGACTGTTTTCCTGAGTGTTCAGACAATTTTTTTCCCCCTAAATTTGTGGCTAGGAGCCCTGAGGTTTAATGTCTCATTGTCTTTCACCTAGGACTTACCTAGTCCTACAGAGGGTGGCACATTTTGTGCATAAAAAAATTGCCTGAACTGTCACAGGATCAACCCTTTTTCTATTTCAGTTAAAAAGAAAAATAATAAAAATGCATTTCTGTTAAAGCTGAAGTTTTAGCCAGTGTATCTGGAATAAAACCAAAATCGTTATGATAGTTTGCCTTTGCCTTTGTGGCAGTATAAGAAGGATTAATACACTGTCTGAGCACACTGGATGATAATAAAATCGAATAATTAAAATCACTTCAACACATTGTAGATAAACCTTTGAAAATAAGTAAAAATTCGGTCTTAAGTATCAGAATAATTGGAAACAGTGAGTACCAGTAAGTTTTCCTAAGAAAAGCTACTTTCTGAAATGCTCATTATCAGGGTGTAACAGAAGCAAATGTTGCATTGCCAGAGATAATGTGTACAGAGGGACGAGAAATTGGAAAGGTGGAAAGTCTGCAGAAGGTCAGGGGAGGGGGGAAAGATGATCCATCCATCATTTCTGCCACAGTGCACCTCCCTTTTTTTTGAGAGAATCGTGTGGCCCAAGAACAATGAGAACAAAATTGCTCTGCTCTGCTATTTGCAGTGTCTCAGCATCACCCTGGAAGTGTTTCTGACCACGAGCAGATCGGGTTTTAGAAGTGCTCATTGTCACAGGAAACAGGATCCTGGTGATTTAGTGCAGGGTACCAAACATTTCTATTCCTGGCAGAGAGCAAATTGCTAAAAAAAAAAAAGTATTTTATTTAATATGAAATGAAATAATAAAAGAAAGAAAAAAAAAAGAAATATGCAGGGTTCATCTCTTTAGCCAGTTATTCATCCAATCAGAATTTGATAGTAAATCCTTTTTGTAGTTTTTTTAAGTAGCCCCAGCAGACACAAACAGCAAAGAAGTACCTGGGCACTTCAGGTGGTGGAGCCATGGGAGTGGCAGTGCACCTGGAAAATTCATGTACCATCTCAGTCTGGAGGTGCCAGATTGTGAACGTGGAATGTTTGAAAGAAAATGTGTTATGGTGCTACTATAGATGTGGAAAAATGGGTTTGCAAAATACATGGGTTTGTAAAACAGCAAAGAAATTAGAGCACAATTTCTTTTTTAAAACAAATTTTATACAGAAAATCTAAGAATCCGAGCAGCCTCTTGTTTTGGTAGGGAAAATTTGTATACATGTCACATAGTATATTAAAAGTCATAAACAGCATAACTGCTGATCATAATTAATATTAAAAGACACAAACAGATCTAAGAACTAGAATTAATCTGCTTTTCTAAATGCTGGAAGTTGCTCTGTGCTTAATTAAGTGGTAGAATAATTTTGTCTTTATGGCTATGGTGGAGCTGGATAGGTATTCAAGTCCTGATTCTGCTACATGCTTCCTTTATGATGTTACTCAGAATGCTTTTATCTCTATTTTTTTTTTTTTTTGTATTTGAAAATTGGACATAAGAGTTCCTTCTCTCACAAGAGCAAATATTGTATCTTACGCTAATTTTATAGTGAACATTTTGGAGTAAAGCAATTTTATTTCCACTGTATGTGGAACTGGGGAGACAAGGCTTTTTGAATATTGGCCAATATTATAAAAGAAATAAAATTGGAAAGATGAAATAAAAAAGTGTAGAAGCTCAGCAAACAGTTGAAGGAGAAGCCTGTTCAGAAAGCTGATAAAACATATCATAGCAGGGAAGGCAAGAAAATACCAAATTGTTTAACTTTTGAAAAAAGAGACAACTTTACCTTGTCTTGATGTCCAAGGATTTTCTGATGGCTCTTTAATTTGTAAAAAAGAGGTAGGGAGATACAGTGGGTGGAAGCCAAAACCAGAGCCTTTCAGAATGGAAATAAAGGGGCTGTTTTAAAAGGCCAGCAAGACAATCATTACAGACAGATCAGAATTTCTATCAGCTGTAATCTTTTAATGAAGCCTAAACAACGTTCTGAAAGAGATTTTATAGCTCAGCAGAAGTGACAGACTTGATGCAAAAATTACGTGTCTGCATCACGAAGAAGGTCAGTCTGGACTGTCCCAATGGCTCATTTTGGCCTTGCAATCCATAAATCTCTGAATTAATATTTGGGAGTGATGCTGATATCATAACGATGGGGGCACAGAAACCTGTGAGTTGTGTCAAATTACTGCAGGTCTCGGAGACGGGGAGGAAGAGACAACACTTCCAAAAAGCTCTCTATGAACAGATCATTGCAGGATTTTTCACAAGTTAATTCTGTGAAGGGCATCTTATGTTCTGTAATGACAAGTTCTTGTGCATGACTGTGAATCCATCTGCTTTGTTCTGCGGGTTAGCTGACGAGGGAAAATTGGATTTGTTGCTACAGGAGGTTATGTCTTAAATGAGTGGTACAAAAATAGGTCACCAAACTGAGAACTAAGCTTGCTGTTTATTTTATTTATTTATTTATTTATTTATTTGTTTTAATCACCCCAGATTACTTATTTGCAAAGCATAAACTATGTAGCTTTCCTGCTCACAGATTTTGGTCACATTTACCAATAATTTCAAAGAAAAGGAAAAATGGTTGTCAGCGCTCAGTGTCCTGGATGGAGATGGGGGGAACAGCCTTTTTCCTGATGTCCAGGAGCTCAGCTATCGCAGAATTCATCGGGAATATGACAAGTCTGGAAGAATTTCAGTTCCAGTTTCTAACCTTCCAGGGAAATGACCCACCCAGGACACTCCAGTAGTGCAGAAGCAGAACCAGCTCCAGGTGAGCTTTCTGAATTTCTGGTCCTCACTGTTGGTTTTGGTATTAGTGGGTATTTGGGAAGAGTAACTGAAAGTCTTTCCCTAAGTAGACCATTTTCTCCTGGAAGTAGAGATAGCTTTGGGTTTCCTGTGCTCCTGTGTGCCTTAGCCATGCATGATTATACATATAATTGGATAAGCAGCTTCTCTGGAAATACTGTGAATCTTAGTCTTCTTTTTCTTTTCTTTCTTTTTTTTTTTTAAGCTTTTCTTAAGTTATTGCTCCAGTACTTTATTTTAGGAACAGAATGTTGCACACAGGGTGAAAAGGATTTGTTGAATTATTTTTCTATGTCCATTAGAAAAAGACACATTATTTAAAATCCATTTCATCCAAAAGGATATATTGTTTCTTTATTTCTTTATTATTTATTTTTTATTTGTTTGCTGACCTGAAAATATTTTTATGGTTCTGTGCATTCTTTGGCATAGTGACAATGGACATAGTCAAATTGCTGTTAAAATTCAATTATGTGATCAAGAATTGTGCCTATAGAGACACTGACTTTACTTGGATTGTTTGCATGTTTAAATATTTCACTAAACTGAGCAGAACAGGCTGGAGTTGATTTTGGTATTGTGTTATGCTGAGATAACCACTGACCTGGGTGGAAATAGTGTATCAGTGTAATTAATCATATCCATAATATTTTATTTTTTTAAAGGAGGTACATGGCAGAATTAATGTCTCGTCATCTCGCCCCTCTGAGCAGCACAGTTTAACATACAACCAGAGGAAAAAAAAATAAATGCCTTTGTCTGAGTTTTTGACTGCTTGAAGCCCTTGCACCATGAAGGTCACATGCACCTTCATTCATCCCTTATCTTCTGACGTTTTTCAAGGCATACGTTGTGTTCTGTTCCTGCCTGGGGCATCAGATGTCCTTAGCACATCTTTCAGGACAATACACGGCTCTCTTTGCCTAGGTTCTGTCACATGCTCTGCACTGCAGCCTGAGAGGAGGCTGAAAGCTCAGGGAAACTCGTGGCCAAAATAAATCAGGTACCTTTCACATGGATCCTCCTTTCTCTCGTCCCGGGCTGCACATTTTCTTCTCTTGTTTCCCATCCGTTGGAATTATTTTGAATCTCACTGTTTGTAGAAGGGACACACCCAAACCACAACACAAACGTGTAAAGCTAGAATGCACTTTGCAAAAAGGTTTGGGTGACTAATGCTCATCTGTGGAGTACAAAGTGACTGACTGTTGTCCACAGTTTAAAAAAGGACAAAAAAATAGGTCGAACACAATGTTTGTTCCACTCTGAGTTCTCGGTAATATTAATGTTGATAGTTGAACTACAATTTTAAACAAAACCCGATTTAAAACATAACATTGAAATAGGTAGAGTTGTTGAAAATATTTAACATGTTTTCAGAAAAAGGTTTATTTTCTTGAAAGTCTTTCCCACAACTTCAAGTTTTAGTGAAGTTGAATCTGTGCTTGTTTGGGTGGGCTGACTTTGCTGTGGGTGGAAGGGAGATTGTGTGTACGTGCTGCAGCAGGTCAACAAGAACTGAAGGAGTCAAATTGCTACCAAAAGTCACTTCGATTACTTTAAACAATAGACCTCAAACTATGAAAATTGGAGACTCTGCTATTTTTAGGAAATAATTTTTCCCTCCAACTCTTATGTGTACTGTATATTTTTTAACATACCCTCACTGACATGCACACAGATATTGTTATCGTCCTTCTGTACTTCAGAATACATTACTTAGGCAGCTTATAACAGATGTAAAATCTAGGCAAGATACTACATTATTCATTCCAGTCAGTTTGAGTTATTGATTATGGCATTTTGAGGTATTTCTGCACTTGTTTTTTTTCCTTCTCCCTCCTAGACTGATAATGTAGAAAATGAAAATGAACACGGAAAAATAAGAGTAGTCTTGGTTTCATTTTCATTTCTTTGTTAAATTCAATGCACATTAATGAGGCTTTTGTTTTCCTTGGTAGCATCCCCATTTCCATACCCTGCACATGGTCATCCCTCAGAGCAGCCTGGCTGCACACACCGTGTCAGCCTTGGTTTGATATGAAAGCCCAGAATTTTCATTCATAGAGACACGGTATCTTTTTTCCTTTATAAATGCCAAACTGAATGAAAAATACTCCTCAGAGAATTAGAAAATAATGAATGATTGGCATTTGGTGTACAATTTCTTATTCTAGTGAGATTTTGGCACGCCATTCACTGGGAAATTCGGAGTATTGAATGACATCCACATTTACCAGATGGGCTGTCAAAGCGTACTGTGTGTCAACACCTTTGCAGAATATCACTTGAAGCCTAATTCCTCTTGTTTGTGGGCATCTGATTTGGTGCTTCTGAAGGAAGTATTGTCTATATTTTCTTCCCACTCTCAAACTGTTCATGTTACTGAAGCTTGGCTCGGTCTCTTCACCCACAAGGGGTATGAGTGTGTGGGGACAGGGTTTGGGGAAATCCATGGGAGCACACGTGCCTAAATCCATGGGATTC
The DNA here is from genome assembly GCF_009829145.1 of Chiroxiphia lanceolata. Classification (NCBI taxonomy): domain Eukaryota; kingdom Metazoa; phylum Chordata; class Aves; order Passeriformes; family Pipridae; genus Chiroxiphia; species Chiroxiphia lanceolata. Next base: position 17,290,002 of record NC_045649.1, read on the forward strand.
TCCTGTGCTTGTTCATATGCTGGTACCTTAAGGAAATAAGGATCTATGGCAACCAGTAACTAACAGGAGCTGGTCCAAAGTCCAGCTGATGGTCAGTTAGGATTATGTTCCTCAGGAGTCGATACTAATAGTGGGCTACTGTTGTTTTAAGTGTTCGGTTTTGTTCAGTTACGTTGCTGAGATGAAATCCTCAGTAAGCTGGTGGATGACACCAAATGGGTAGGAAGAGTTGATCTGCTTCGTAGCAGAGTAGGGCTGCCACTCAGAAAGATCTGACAAGGATGAAGAAATGGGCTGACAAAAACTTCCATGGAGTTCAGTAGAGACAAATGCACCGTTCTGTGCCCGGGATGTAGCGAAAGATGTGCTACAGGAGGTGGGTTGTCTAACAGGTGAACAGCTCTGCAAGGATAGTTTGGTAACACAGTTCTAAGTGTGTGGGAGAGAGATGGGTACTGATTTTTAGTACTTTGTGAACACTGATGGCCACTGTGAGGTCATATTAACGATAGGTTGGTGTTCGAAGTACATAAATGATCCTTAAGTTTTCATCGCACCAGCAATTTCCAGCACATTGCAGTTCTGGAAAGAACCACAAAATCAAGTGCAACCGTGTTATTCCAGTGTCTTCTGTGTTCATTGCCACAGGATGGATCACAAATGAATTAGTTTCACCCCTCTGTTGTTACCCTTTCTGTAAGTTTTCTCTGCTGTCTAAGCAATACCTTATTTGTTGCGATGTAATCCCTCAGCTTGTTGCCCTGTTCACCACAGCTTGGAGAGCAGATTGAATTCTCCATTTGATGTTTGTTCTTGTCAGCTGTGTTTCTCAGTCTCTGATCATTTTTTTTTTCTCACTTCTGGGTTTTCTCAAATTGATTCGTGTCTCTCCAAGTGTGTTGTCCACAAGTGGACTTAAATTAACTGAGGACTTGTGAGTGCTGGGCTGAGCTGAGAGATTTCTCTCTGTATCCTGCAGGTCATAGTTTTGTTTATAATCCCAGTATGGTGTTTCCCTTTGTGCAACACCTAAGTGGTGATTCATGTTCATGTGCAACACCTAAGTGGCGATTCATGTAACTCCCAAATCCCTTCCTATAAAACTGCTATCCAACCACTTCATTATGTGGTGATTTATCTAGATTTCTGAATAACAGAATAGCAGAGTAATGACCACAGCTGCCTGGAATAGGTTTCATTCTTGGCCACAGACCATCTAAATAAATATCTTTAGAAGGTCATACCAGCTGCCTGTTAGGGCAAATAGCCAAGAACTAGGAAAATTCTGAGATGAAATCCTAATTAAACTACTGACTTGCTGCGTGACCTTGGGTGGCTGCACTCTTTGTGTAGCCATGAGCCCCAGACCAAAACCTCTCTGCTGAACTTCTCTCTGAGGAGAGATTAAAAAGCTGTACAAAACAGAACCCGTGTCCATCACCCATAATAACATTCTGTTGGTGTTGAACTCCTCACCTAACCCCTGACCCTTGATGGAAAATACATCTGTACCTTCCTATATTCTTGTTCTTATTTGTTTAAATGGTCTTGTAGATGCATTATGATTAACCCAGATATAGCCACACAGGATCACAGACAGCAGATTTTTGCACATCTGATTACCCACTTTATCATACAGAGGTGTGAACATTTTTTTGGTGCTGCTTGTATAAGGTGATGTATTTTAAGAGGAAAAGGTTATAGGCTCTGTGTCTGAACTTCAGTGCAGAAGTTTTATTGCTCAGTATTTCACTAATAAACACCAATTTCTTGACTTAAGTCATACTGGACTTAGGCTGTGTGAAGAAGACAGAGTTTGGGGCAGCTGGGAAACGTTGGAGATGAATGACCAATGTACTCCCTTGAGCTGTAGTGGGAAAACAAGGGGGGGATGTGGTTACAAAAGTGAAAAATCAAAGCTCAGATCTTTCCTTGTAGCTTGCCAAGGACCTTGTCTGGAATGCGTTTTAAATACTAAGCATTCATCCAAACCAAGCTGTGTGATGCCAGTTTGTGGAGCTCCAGTGGATATATTGGGCAGCTGCACTGATAGAAAATCTCTGTGAAGTTTGCAGGTTCCCAGGCACGGGGGAGCAGCAAATGGAGGCCCAGCTGCCCGTCTGTGACTCCATCCAGCTGCAACCCTGCAGTGTGTTCCAGCTCTGGCTTGGTAGCACTAAACTTCCCAAGCTTGAAAGAGATATTTGTGTTTGGAGAGCACACAGAGATGCTCCAAATGGTGATGAGCCAACACAGCTTTAAAGGTCAGACCATTCTCAGAGCCAAATCCTGCCACACTGGCTTCCCAACGCTGCTGCAAGAGTGGCACCTTCTCACTGAGTGTAAGGCTGGTAGCTATGGAAATAAGTGTGCACCCCTGAAATTCAGTTTATTATATGTCCCACAAGGAATTAAAAGGTAAATTAATAAATAAGATGTTCCAGTTTAACAAAATTTCTCAAATTATATTGAAACACAGGGAAGTGAGGACAGAGGAGGAAGATGAAGGCAGGCACTATTCTTTTATCAGGTTTGCAGTTGCCTGAGGTGGTTGTTTGGCTGGTTAATTTTTGTCAGGTGGAGCAATTTTTTTTCGTTGTGTTGAATGGTACTTAGTGGTCATTGCCAGGGTGCTGATAAAAGCTATGGGGAACCCACAAAGTTGATAAGGGGGTTGGAACACCTCCCCTATGGAGACAGACTGAAAGAACTGAGGCTGCTCAACCTGGAGAAAAGCAGGTTGTGTGGAGACCTCACAGCACCTTCCAGTGCCTGAAGAGGCTACAGGGAAGATGGAGAGTGACTGTTCATCAGGAACTGGAGAGACAGGACAAGGGGGAAAGGCTTAAAACAGAGAGAGGGCAGGGTTAGATGGGATATTAGGAGGAAATTCTTGGCTGTGAAGGTGGGGAGGCCCTGGCACAGGTTGCCCAGAGAAGCTGCCCCATCCCTGGAAGTGTCCAAGGCCAGGTTGGATGGGGCTTGGAGCAACCTGGGCTAGTGGAAGGTGTCCCTGCCCATGGCAGGGGTTGGGACTGGCTGAGCTTTAAGGTCCCTTCCAATCCAGGGCATTCCATGATTGCCTGCTGAGGAAGGGTGCTCCAGTCTGAGGATGCTCAGCCAATCTTCTGGACAGGAGGTGCTTTCTGGGAGGTGGAAGTGCCTCTTTGAACTACAAGGTTTGTACAATGGTAAGTGTTGCCTTGTATACTGACTGTATAACAAAGTTCATCTATAGAGTAGAAAATTATTAATTGCCCCTTATCCAAACTATTTCATCCACCAGATAAAGAGGTCTTAGAGAACTCCACAGAAGCATGTGCTATGGATGGTTTCAGCATAATTTTTAGGGCAGCAATTAAAGCTTGATGTTAAAACATTCTTTTGATGCCTATTACACACACTTGTGCAACTGAGCTAATGAAAATGATGTTTCTCTTTGTATTGAAAGAAATTTGTGAAAAATGAAAATTTCCCCTGAAAAGGTTTTTTTCACCATCTCAAAATGTGGATAATGCAGTGGTAACTATTTCTCATCCAGTTCAAGAATCTAATGCTGAATTTTCAGTGCTATTAAGCTGAAAACACCTACTTGTCAAAATGTTTCTGTCGCTAAATTTAATCTTCATTTTAATTTACAGCAGTGAAATCTGAGAGAATTTCAAGCACTTCTAATATTCCTGGAGAATATTAATTCCATCACACAAAAAACCACGATGGAAAAACCTGGTAAATACTGAGTGGCATTATTTATCATTCTTTTCCATATGTACCATTGAAGAGTTTTCACTGAAGGAGTCAGTTCCTTTCCCAAGGCAGGATTAAGGCCTCGGGAAGCCTCTTGGCCAAACCACAACTTCTTAGGATGTCTATAATATGACTCAAGATAAGAGCATGTGATAATATATCTGTAAGAGCAGGTAACATGCAAAATACTTTAATGACAGATGTAGAGTATAGAGATAGCACACAAATAACGCTGAGGTTCCAGATGGATAAGAGCCAGGCAAGCACAGCTCAGAAATTATCCAAGTTAAACACCCAAAGACAGCCTTCCTGCAAATAATGGAGAATTGCTGGGCAAAACATGAATGAGAGAGAATGTTCTCCCTCAGTATTTCATGCAGTCTAAACAAGAATGGAAAAATATTGAGGGATAAGGTGGTTTCTCAGGAAAGGTGATTTCCCAACAAAAGTTCTTAGTGCACACCCTTGTAAGAGTCCACTCTTTTCACAAAATTTTCTTGCTGTTCTTTTGGACTATTTACATCTCTAGTTACTTCAACTCAATCACAATAAAAGCATAAACTCTATAGTCAGCTTTCCAGATTCAAACATCTAAACTGATCAAAGGACATGAAATTTCAAGGAAGTTTGAGTTTATCATTTTATGCTTTTGGAATCCCAAGTTTCATGAATACCTTGCAGGCAATTCTAGAATCTCATAGTTATTACAAACCCAACAGTAGCTGTGGGTCCTGACTTTGGCTCTGTGTTTTATTTCATTTAGTAATTTTTTAGAATTAAATTTACAGGTTTTCATCACTGTCTGAAAAAGAATCAACCTCCTGTAGTCTGTTTTCTGTGTTAGATATATGAGGCTTAGTAGGTAAAAATATATTAACTGAACACAGACAAATTGTTTTGCAGTATAAAGGAAACAAAATGCTTTCCAGCTTATGTACACAGTAGGAAATAATATGTTATTCAAGACAATTGCCTTCCCCTTGTTTCAAAAACCTGGCAATGAGGCTGATGTAAACAATATGTAAAGACAAGTGAATCTCAAACAGAGGCAGGTTTTCTGGAACAGCTATTTGAGCCAGTATGCATAGCAATCACTCATCATCTCTCAGGATTCGACCCCTTATATGAACTGTAAAACTATGAAATGCACAATATACACAGAAAAAATAAAAGAGAAAACAGGAGGTCTCGTATAATGAGGGAAAAGAACTGCACTTTGCTAATAGGGATGAGAAGAAGAATGTGCTTTCACTGCAGCTGATCAGTCTGAAATAGCAGTACACCCAATGTTTTCACTGATTCTTCTGAACAATGTGAAATTCTGAACTCCAGTGAGTGCTCATTGCTCATTGTTTTCCCAAATAGCCACAGACTGCTCTGCCTCAGCCAACCCCAATGACCACAGATATATTTCGGTGAGAATTTTCAAAACTGTTTATGCTAGCAGCAGCTGATAACTCTGAATAAAATGTGTCAAATTGCTTTCAGGACCAACCACTTCACTCAACCACAGAGGCAAACACTGGAGTCTCTTTGCAGCTCGAAAATTTCCCCATAGAGCCCAGCTGTCTTAAGGGCCATGATTTATATCTCAATTCAGTGACACTGAGGAGTGCCCCTCTTTCTCCACACCCAAAAGGCTTGAAAGCTGATGAGCTAATTTTCTGATCTTTACCCAGGTATTTTGTGTGTGTCTGACCAAAGTCTGGCCCATTGAAGTAAACAGGGCATTGCCCTTTAATAGAACCAAGATTACTTGAAAATCCTCTTGAAAGCCATTGAGAGTAGCAGTTACTAAACATCCCTCAGCTTTGGACTGAATGAGAATTGGAGGAATATCAAATGAGTTTATTTAGAGATTAAGTAGAGTGTAAAGCCCCACACTTAGATGTTATTCTGTCTCTAGTCCGGGATACATAAATAAGACTTGTGTTCCTTTAATTCAGAATTCCTTCTTCAAGGCTTCTTTTGAAGTAGGGTCTGTGCTGCCTTGAGAGCTTAGTCCTGTGAGATTAAATTGGGAATGGAACTAAAGAAACTTCTCTCTACACAAGGTCAAAAGTGTAGATAGACATTTTAGTTCATTCTCCTGAAGTGCATGGCTCAGCTCCAAGGACTTGGTTATGTTTAGAGCTAGGCAGATGTGGCAGCTGTTTGGGTTCTTTTGGTTTTCATATCAGTAAGGGAACCTTAATGAAATTCAGATTTTTAATTTTATTTTTTTAAATTAAATTTATTACAAATTTTGTATCAATACAGTACTAAAGTCTCATTTGCTCCTTGGAAAATGGTACAGATTATATTCAGATTATGTGAACACTGAGTCTCAGCATAGATAGTAAGTGCAGCAGGTCAGGGGAGAAGGTGTTTGTGCAGTAGCTGTTGATTACATTCAGGCATGGTCACTCTCTGGAACTACATAGGACAGGCACTGAATATGACTGGTGAATTCAGGAGCATCCTCATCTGAAGCATTGCAATAAAAAGCACCTGAAATCTGGCTTTGAGTCCCACAGCTGGCACAAAATAATAATTTAGGGTGTCTTGTGTGCTGCTATAGCTGAGGTTAAAAAGGATTTAGCAGTATAAATTCCATTTTCCGTGGGGTTTATGAGTGAGACAACCTCAGTTCTGAGTGGAAAAGGAGCCTGCCAGGTCCTAGTCCAGAGCACATATTTCCCATCTTAAAACCAAGAAGAATTAGTATCATGCATATGCAGTTGTGCAAACATGAAGGACCAGACCTTCCCCTGCTCACTAAAAGCACAGGTATATGTTAGAACATGACATTTGCCCTCATGGTTTCATGTGTGTAACAGCAAAGCCAACCAGAAATGGGAATTAGGTTAATTCTGTGAGGGACTGTGCACATTTAAGAGCTCTCACCCTCACTTCCTCTTTTATTAGAGTAAAAAAAACTTGTATTTTTATCTGCAGGTAGAACTGTACATAAGTCCAGGTTCCCATCCTTAAGAAACAGTATTTTATACAACCTGTCTTTTGGACTCCTCATAGTCTTTTTCTGTCCTGGTGTTCTGATGGGTGCTGAGTATTTCCTACAAGATGTTGAGTGCTTTCAAATCAGTGAAGAGAAAGTAATAATTTTGTGCAAAGACTCTGATGCATTTCAGGCAAAGTCTGGGACATGATACTTGTCTGTCCCAAAGGCTGGGGTTTTTTATGTTTAATCTAAATGGTATAAATCTTACACATCTTAAATATATATTTGCACAAGACCCTGAAACCACTCCAGGAATTACCATTACATCTACTATATGGATTTTAAAGCATTTATAAGTAGGTATTTAGCTATCAGACTAGAACTGTTCCTTCAGAAACAGTCTGCACATAATACACATTTATAGGACTCCTCTTTAAATGCATTGTTTAACAGGGGGAGACAGGAAATTGTTTCTTCTATGTACAAACATATCATTTACCTAAAAGGCTGTTAAAATATTACTCATTTCTGCCTGAGTGATTTTAGATCTGCAATTAAACCTCGATCAAGTTGTCATGTGTTCAAAGTTGTGGCATCAACACTGTTAGTGTAGTTTCTGTAAAGGGAAATGAGAAAATATGAGACAATAAAAATTAACTCTATGCTCACTCAGTCACAGGTTAACCCATGACATGGGTTTTCTCGCATTTAAATCTCTAGACAAATATGAAAGCAAATTCTTTAATACACGTCGATATTTTGCAATCAATGTTGAAAATATTTTGCACAGGTTTCTGTGACTGCTGGTGCACCCACATTGTGACTTTATGAATTGCTGAGCCCAGCCCTTCTGTTACAAACAGGGAATTTTATAATCTTTCTCATACAGTTAAGACCCTCACTTTTAAAAACACTGAGGACTATTTTTAGGAGATAGGAAGTGTTAACCATTACTTTGTTACTATACACATTCTGTGAGTGACTCTTTTTCTGATTATGTTATATGTGCAGAGATATTCTACATCAGGAATTTCTGTCAGACTTTTTGTCATCAGGAATATTGGCTTCTCAAAAACAGAGCTTTGAAAGCAACTCTTCTGGATTGGAAAAGCATTTTCCAGATTTGAATTGCTGTGTGAAAATCAGAGCAGGGATTTGATCCCAGCTCTTTCTCATTTCAGACCGATGTTATGATAAGAAAACAAAATGGACACTTTTCATGAGCTTTCCCTTTTTTTTTTTTTCTCCCTTTTTAATGGTTTCCTGCTCTTGGTTTCCTAAGATTGCTGTTTCTGGGGGAGGATTTTGAAATCTCAGTGCTCTGTGGGCCACTAAAATATATTTTTATATTTTCCTTTCAAATCTGTTTCTAGTAGTATTTCCTCACCTGAGTCACCCTTTGAGATGCCTCAGATGTGAAACACTTCAGACCAGCTGAACTGAGGATGTGGCTCACATCTTACTTGGGATTTTTAAAATACCCATCATGGCTGGTGAGAGGTAAATGCCTTGGGATGAGGATAAAAAAACAAGAATGCTTTTTTGACTCATGGAATTATCCTAGTAAAAAACCTAGCAAATTATTTTCAGACAATTTGTACTGATGAGCTCTGAATTATCTCCCTGTGTACAGCATCTCTTACTTAAGTTTGCACCCACAGAGTTTTCAGTTCACTGCAGCTCTGCATTCTCAGTACAGTCTAGATGTGTTCAATCTGAGCACCACAGGATCTGCAGCATCTTGCAAATTACTGAATTTTCCTTCTCCTTTCCCTGGTGGCACCACTGGACAAAAGTTGTTGAATTGGGCAATTTGTTCACTAAAAATAACCAGCTTTTTGGTTATTGCATGAGGTGTCCTTGATGGTTGCCTTTAGGTAGCTTATTATTACTTTTTAGGAAGAAATTGTTCCCTGTGAGGGTGGTGAGGCCCTGGCACAGGTTGCCCAGAGAAGCTGTGGCTGCCCCATCCCTGGAAGTGTCCAAGGCCAGGTTGGACGGGGCTTGGAGCAACCTGGGATAGTGGAAGGTGTCCCTACCCACGGCAGGGGGTGGGACTGGATGAGCTTTAAGGTCCCCTCCAATTCTGGCCATTCCATGATTATCCCAACACAGGAATTCTCGGATGGTGAGGTGGCTGAACCCTAGGGCTGAAGTGCTTGTCTTCAAAGACAAGAGCTGATGATTTCACTGTAAAACTACCTTCCCAGTAAAATAACTACTAAATGCACATAAAAGCATAAAAGTTTTATATAACATTTAGTTCCTGCATATTTTTTTCCCACTGTCACTGTTCTAAAACTACTTTCCAGTCCTGAACATATTTCAACCCCTCTACCTTGCCCTTTTTCTAGATCTCTTTTTTATTGAACCGTAGTCTAATGTGCTCTTAATAGGCCTCTTAACCTACTTCCAGTTTTCTCCAACCTTTCCCCTAATCCTCCTCTGCCTGGTCTGTGTTCTCTTCTTACCTGCATTATTTATCTGTCATTCACATCCACACCTCTATGTCTTTTTTTCACTTCAGCTCTTGTTGTACATCTGTTTGTACTTGAACCTATCCTCCTTCTCCTCTGCATTTGAACACCATACAGAAATTCCTAGAAAGAGGACTCTGTTTCACTCTAGTTACTATTTAGGAAAAGAAATAAATCCAATTCTAAATGCAGGTGGACAGTTTGTTTTGACAGCAGCAATTATCTGTACTATTAATGTATAATAATTATTTGGTATTACTGAAATTAGCAATAGAAACAGTAGTTCAGGCATGACTGTCGCATTAGAATACTGCTGTTAAATATTGTTTTAGATATTCCAGTAAAAAGGGGGGAGCTTAGGATTTTATTTTATAACAATGATTGATAGATTTTCTGCAGATTCTGGTTTATTCCTGGAAAATTTGGGATTAAAAGACCACAAAAAAAAGGCCTTTATTCTCTCACATGGCTGGGTTGAGTGTGTTTCAGCAGGGGATTGTAATGTGTGGACTGTGCCTGTGTAGAACCCATTTGCTGCTAAAGAAAATAACCCACCCAGAGATAGAAGTGTCACTAATGAATTGGGGTTTTTGACACACAGAGCTAGATATTATCTTTAGATAAAACCCATCTAGCTGAGACAGATCTCACTATATTCATTAACTTTAATCTTTGCCCAAATCTCCTTTTTTTGCAATTTAAATTTGGCACCTTATGCTCAGAAAAATTCCCATTTCATGAACATTGGAAGTAACATTACCAATATGAAAAAGTGGGTTTTGTACTTTAATAAAAGATTGTTTTACAGCTCATTTCTACAGTACAAATATTGCGTGTAGTGTGAGTGCAACCTTTAAATGTATTCCTATTAATATGGGTTTTTTTTATTCACCTAACAATCTATCCAAAAGAGAAAATCCTATCAGCATCACTAAACCCTGCTTTAAGGTTTCATTGATCTTAGCCTTAGAACAAGATTATAAAAACAGTGCTACACAGAGATAATGTCTGGAGAATTTTGGCTAATCTCAGCACTCATTTTAGATTAGATCTAGTCATATTCAGACACATATTTCTTCTTGTAGATAACATATGCCTACCAGTGTTTACCCTTAATTAAGATGCAATGACTGCTTTTGTTTCCTTTGGTCCTAACCAAGAATAAGGCCAAGTATATTCATAGACCTTTGATGATAAATGTCGTGTACTCAATGTGTAGCATTCCAGGCTCAGGGTCGATTTTTCCTGATCAGAACTTCTTTCTAACAGTGAAAACCTGGGCAGTGAATCACATCATCCTCCTGCATCCTAATGTTTCAGCCTGCACTCAGGAATTCAGCTCTCTCCTTTATTCTTAACTCCCATTTTGCAGAAACTTGTATATCTAAAGATTATTCAAATAGCTGTTTGTCAGTGAGACAATCATTTTGGGGGGAAGGACAGAGCTTAAGAAAAATGGGGAAATTACCATAAAAGTTGAAGGAAAGGTTTCATTTTCACTGTATTGGTTTTCAGGTGTCAGGTTGTAAACAGAGTCTTACAAAGACTTAAGTTAGCAATACAAAGAAACTAGAATTTAGACTCCACTCTTAAAATAATAGTATGGATAATATTCTATACCTCTCTGCCTGTCATTTGGTTGCCTAACTCATTGTGGATTTTCAAGTTCAGCAAATCCTCAGTTTCCAGGGTGCCTTTTTTTAACATACATGCACATTTATCAGACTGTCTAAGTCTTCTCTTCCTCCTAAATAAAGTCATATGCAGTATTATTTTGGGGCATCTTTTATTATATCCCGTTATCCAAAGCATTGCTTTTCATAAGGGAAAACATGAGCCTCCAAGGGTGTAACATTTGTTTACAGCTGGCTCTTTTTGTCTCTGAGAACATTTTTGCTTTGCATTATTAGTTAATAGCAAGGGAAAATGGAGAGCAAAATTACTGCTGCATAAACAAACCTGTTACACAAATGCCTTCAACATTCCAAATAATAGTGCCAGAGATTGTGTGATCTATTTATTTTTTGTTTTGCAGGGTCAATTTTGAATAACATATCAGTTGAGCTTTCACAGTTTACCAGCTGTAGAAATGGCAGAATTATTTAGAGCTCAGTTCTTAAACACGTTACAGTTGATGATTAAAATCCTCTTGGGTTAGACATTTGCACAATAAGTCCTGGACTGTCAGAGGTTTGTGCTCTGTGGCTAAAAAAACTACATTTTTTTCAGCAACAAAAGAAATTCTCTCTTCCAGTAAGAATTTCTGTTAGAAGACTGAAAAAATATCTTTCTAAAAATGGTCTCAATGCATGCTCCTGGTATGTCCTAACCTACCATGGGGTTTGAGAACATTATGCACATCCTTCTCACATGGATCATGTGATATAAGTAACATGGTACAACTGAAAGCTGCAGTGGCAACTGAAGCAGTTGCTCTCTTTCCAAACGAGTGCTACAATTAAATATTCTTCTGATGATCAGCTAAAGTCAGGTCTTTATATATTTCTGCTTAAATTACAAAAACTTCAGAATAGTGGTCGTTGTTATTATTTTGTATAATTACTTTATGTCTCTAAAGTCATTAATGGCCTATTTTAAAGCACCTGTTCTGGCTAATGGTGTGTGAAGTTGGAAGGCAAAGACAGGATGGGTTTTACTCTGCTCATGTTAAACAATTCATACACTGAAAATACCAGAGAGCCCAATAAACATCTGTGTTATGCTATACTTAAAGCTGAAATCACCCAGGGTTTCTCACCTTTGCTTGCTGCTTAGCTACTCTCTTGCCTTTTATTCTTATTTAGTGAAGCACATCAATGTATTTAATTCTTTGCATCTGCTTCAGACTCAGTGCCCAAGGATATCATTATAATTAAGCCTGCACTGTATTCCTGTTTTGCATAAGCATGGCTGTGCATCAGTGGGTTTTCTTTTTTCTTTAATTTGATATTATATTTGGTATTGTCTCCAGGAAAGTTATCTGTTCATTTCTTGCAGAAATTTGCTCATCTTCAGTCTGAGATTGAGATATTGGACCTTACTCCATTGCTGTGATAATTAACAGTAAACCTCCTAGTGACTTCACACAGGTTCCTACCTCCATATCCATTTTTTTCCATTTCACATCCCTATCCATTTATTTGAGATAAGTGAGTAAGTTAACCACATTATCCTTTGGTGGGAATGGCTAAACTTCATTCATTTTAACACGGTTCATATGAGAAATATAAAGATATTAATATTCAATAATCTGCTGTGTTTAGCAGATCATAAATTTTATAGTCAACCTATTGCTTACTTAGCCATGAAATATCCAATGTGTGTTCTCCTAGTCAGGCTTGTTATCCTCCCTGAATGGTGAGGCAGGTTTGCATTTAGGACACAGCAGTTATTGGTGTTGCAAAATCTGAGCTGAGGGAACTTTCTGGTTCCCATATCTGGCTCTGTGCTCTATAAACTTGCACAAGCCATGTAACCAGCACTAAAACTTCATAACTGAAGTCAGGAACCTGATTAAATGCTTCTGTGGAACGTCTAAACCTCCAGCAGCCAGAGCTAGCCAAGCTTCAAGTCTTTTGTCTCTGTACCAGAATCAATTAATTCCATTTAACAGTCACTGGTTAACCTTGAATGTGTTGGCACAAACTTCAGTTTTCACTTTGCCATCACTGGAACGGGGACAAAATCTGCACCTGAGAGTTGGCTGCAAGATGGAAAAGAGCAAAAGCCTTTGGGGGATTAGTATCTGGATTTTGTTTTGTGTTTTTAACTACATTTTTTTAAACTGCAGCATACCTACAAAGCACTGATGATGTTTTCCTCCTCCGAAAATGTGCTGTAATTTACAGATGCAGTAAGACCAAAGCTTTTGACAAATGTTTGGCTTTGTGTATATAACGTAAAGCTGCTTTCTACCTGCACTGACTGATGCTTTTGGGACACAGTGGATTCATTATACACTGGATAACCTACAGCTCCAAAGGCTGTTCCTGCTTCTTGCATTGCTGGCAGAGCTGTTCCTAGAGAACTGGCCAGAAGCACTGGACTTGCTTCCCAGGCATTCATCAGTTATGTAAGATATGCACCATTTCCTTCTGAAAGTGAAGGGCATTAGAGACTGAAATACTTTCTATTTAGAAATTCACTTGTTTTCACTTTGTTTCAGGTGTCACTCTTTAGACAAATACATTTAGGACTATAATAAATTCAGAAATAGTACTAAGGTTTTCAAAGTGTAACCAGTCCACATTTCCAAGAAAATACATGAATGCACAGGAGCCCTCTGCAGAGTGCAGATGTAGCATGTGCCTTGTCATTTCTGTTGTAGTATGTCAAACTGGAAAAAAAACCCTGCACACAGGAATCATTAGAAAATAATGTTGCCATCATGAAGGAAACTAAAAGTCTTGGCTTTTCTGTATCCCTAAACTGAAAAGTCAAGTTTAGATGCAGAAACTTTTCAATTAAGCAGTGCCAGATGCTGGGCTGGTTAACATACTTCATTTTTTTCATCCTAATATTTCTATTCACACCCATTCCTGCATGTATTTGGATGCACAAACACGTAAATACACAGGCTACACAATACTGGCCCACAGCTCCCCCTCCCCAGTGGCTTTTCCTTTGACACTGTTCTCTGTATAGTTGTGAGCTGGTACATTCCTGCCAGACACAGAGGGGATGAAAATCAGGACATGAGTGTCAGCCTTGTTGTTTCCAGCAATAGAGCCCAGATACTGAAATAACCATCTGGAGAGGCTCTTCAGGGAAAGGTATCCAGGGCCCATCAGTGCTTATTGTGTTTGGAAAAGTTCAGGGGCTTGAGTAGCGTAATGCTCAGTGATGTCTGCTTCACTCTAAACATTTTACATTTTCAGAGCAGACTTAATTTATTGTTGACAGTGACAGTCTCTCTGTTTGTTTCCCTGTGTAATCTTTGTCTGATTTCAAGAGTGCCTCTAAACACTGCTGCCATTTCAGCAAACAAGTTATTAGCTCTTTCAAAGGTAAAGACATGAGAGCTCTTTGAAAGGTTAAGTCTTGTGGAAGTGCCTCTTGAAGGCAGAGGCCACTTTTCCTTTCCTTTGAAGATAATCAAAATATGGAGAGTAGCTGGTCATGAACAAAATGATCAGGGTGGCATAACTAAAGCTTATTGAATTTGTGCTGAGGATCCCAAAAATGGCAGTTTCATTTGTTCCACACAGTTTTATCCTCTAATTCCTAATCACAATACTGCCTTATTGTGCACAATGAAAAGACTAATTTGACTAAATCCATTCATAAATGACAAAATCAATAGTTCTCCTTTTGAAAGTCACTCGGCATATAGAATATGAGAATTTATGGTTAGTTTACTGCTGTCATGGATGGGTCTCTCTCTCTGGTAGTAACTGATAAAGCAGCTTTTGAAGTCAGACTGTCTCAATAAAGTACTTAAATCCATCTTAATGTACCCCGGGGAAGCGAGTCTGAATTAACCCAGTACCTTAGTTTTGCAACAATAATAAGGTGAAAGGGAGTATACAGCAGGAACTGATTATAATAAGTGATACAAAAGGAGACAGCAACAATGAGACAGAAGTAGAATAGGAACTGGGATTAAGGGATCTCTCACCCAGCCATGTGCAAAAATGTTGAAAATTAATGTTGCATTGTTTAGCTAACAGCTGTCAAGTCATTCAAGTCATTGTTATGTGTGCTATGCTTGCCTTCCTCCCCAGCTCACCAAGAGTGTGTTAGAAATCATATTCTCTTTCTTCTTAAGAATGACAAAGCTAATCCTTCCTTGCATTGCTTTTAAAACAAACTCATAGCAAAGGCTGTCTCTTAAATTTGTCAGTTTGGATGTTAAGGGAGCGTGAAACTTTGATGTTAAACTGGCATTTGATGAATGGGGTTAAAAACCACTTAGGGCCGTATTCCCTCCAGTTGTTGTGCTTGTGTGATGTAGATGTGAAGGATGCAAACACACCCTTTGGTACTTTTGTGGGGCTGCTGTAATCAGAGAGAACACCCTGTTCCTGACACCAGTGAGATGCATTCCTCTGAGAACACAGGACACACAGAGGAGACCAAGGAGGAATACAAGATTCTTTCCATTTCATTACAATGCTGTTCTCCTCATAATAATAATAATAATATAAAATAAGAAAAAAAAAGAGAGAGAAAAAGTCTTTATTAAACAGACTTGCAATCCAGTATTACCAATCTTAAAATCAGGCAATGCCCATATCACTGTCTTCTGACATCTGATATTATTTATCCTATTCTGGTTATCCTGGTTCATTGCTCTCTTTTTATACACAAGATGCTGCATTAATAAGTTATATTTGGGATTGAAAGGATTTAGTCAATTTATTTACTAAACCACAATATTTAAGATTAATATTAAAAATTTGAAGCTGATCTGTTTTGTTCTATTTCTAAAATTTTGCCCATGGTAGATAAGAATCAGAAATCAAAATAAGTTAGTTTGGACATTTTTATTCAAATTTTCTTCTTGATAAGCAGAAGTTACACATGCTGTCTATCAGCCCTTGGTGTTCTGTGAAAGGTGGTAATGGGAGAAGATGTTTGGTCTGGTGTTTGCTTAAAGCCAGGGAACAACTTGTTTCATTTAACGTGTTTCTTTTTCTCTGATCCTCCCGTTTGTGAGACCAGGGCAGCTGACTCAGATACCAGGTGAACAATAGGCACTTCTTGAGGACAGAGAACAAAGCTTTGTCTATGTTTCTTTGATGTTTATCGTTTCTTAGACAGTGTTAAGGCCTTTTTTTACCTTTTTAGATGTCAGTTGATTCTCATGAAAGAGCAAATTGAAAATATTCTTTCAACTGTTTTTGTTCTGGTACTGATTAGCCAGGAAAAGCCCTGTGTTGGAACCACTCTGGGGAAGAGATTTTATGCTTTACCAACAACATCCTTTCAAAAAAAGCAAAATACATCCACTCTTAGTTTGTGGTAGCTTTATTGTAGATGGAAAAAGAAGAATATTTTCATTCAAATCTGAATTTTTGACTTATGCCAGAAATAAGAAACACAAGAAGCTTGCAACATGTGAGGGTGCCCTCGTGCATAACAACCTTTACAATTGTTAGCAAATGTAGTTCTGTAGCCCTGTAAATAGATGCACTGTTGTCCCAGAGAAACTTGCATTCTGCCTAATGAAAGGCTACACTTGGGTTTGGAAACTTGCTTCCTCCAGTTTGAATGACTCCACTGAAAAATGCTGCAAATCTGTTGACTGTTTGAAGCCTTCATCACTCCAGACTTCCAGGCTTTGGGCAAGTTGTTGCTACAACTGTGTAGCTACCAATATTTTAAATAATGGAAAAAAAATCAGAAACAATTTTTTTAGTAATTTGGTATTAGTCTGCATAAAAATATGATGCAAGACGGTGCTAACTCAGAAAAGCAAATTGAATATTTTGTTTCTGAAGTGAATCAAGTAGCATCTCTTTGCAACCTTGAGCAGCCTTTGAAGCATAGAATCACAGAATATCCTGAGTTGGAAGGACCCACAAGTCCCTCCAGTCTAACTCCTGGTTCTTCACAGGCACCCCAGCAATCCCACCCTGTCCCTCAGAGCGTTGTCCAAACCCTCCTGGAGCTCTGGCAGCCTTGGGGCTGTGCCCAGTGCCCTGGGGAGCCTGGGCAGTGCCCAACCAGCCTCTGGGGGAAGAACCTTTGCCTGAGATCCAACCTGAGCCTGCCCTGACACAGCTTCATGCTCTCATCATACACAGCACATACTGCAGCATGTGGTAGCTCAGCCCCTGTGTTTCTTCTGGGTGACCTGAGGATGTTTCCATGATGATTTGCATTTGCTGTTTGCCCCAGTGCTCAGCCTGGTAGGACTGGCAATACCTGAGTACTCTGAAATTACCCTCTTCAAAACTGAGACACCTGCACCTTGTAGTTTCTTAATATTCTCACCACTACCACTCTGCTCTGCACTGTCATTTCCAATACTGTCTGCTCTGTGCAATAATCTTCTAAAAACTTCTTTTTATGATTCAACCTACAAATGAGCACTACTTTGTTACACATCACTTAGTTACGTTCTCCCTGTACTCATTATATCACCCCTTGTGGGTAGCGTTGCAAAATACCCAAGATATTTGAAACAAGACACTTGGGAACATAAAAATTCAGTGGGAAAAAAAAAAAAAGTAAAAATGAAGTGAAAGAAAACGTTCTCATATCCAAGTATGATTAGCTTTTTATCAGGGTTTTCTTTTCCATTAAGGAAAATGTTCTTTAAAGCCCCCTGTTTATCATAATTTATCAGTTCAGTGAGAAAACTCCCAAGCTGGGCTGTGCACATAAAGGGTTATTGCTGTGGGTTTGTTACCTCTGAGTAGCAGGAACCTTTTCAGCACTCTGTGCTGTGAGCTGGGTGTGCTGCTCCTGGAGGCTTCGCCCCGAGCACGAGTCCTGCTCCTCTCAGAGTCCTGTCACTGAACAATGCACTGGCAGTGAATCACTTCCCAATCCTCCTGGAAAGAGCACAGGGCTGTTCCGTTATTCCTTTTCTTTTCTACATTAAGAAAGTTCCCAGGCCAACTCCACAGAACAAAGCACCCAGTACATCATCTGGATCTGGGCAGGCTGGATCCTTGGGCTGAGCCCAACAGGGTGAGGTTCAACAAGGCCGAGTGCCAGGTCCTGCCCTTGGGCCACCACAACCCCCTGCAGCTCCAGGCTGGGACAGAGGGGCTGGAAAGCTGGAAAAGCCCTGGAGGTGCTGGTGACAGTGGCTGAACACGAGTTAGGTGTGCCCAGGGGGGTACCTGGGCTGTACCAGCAATAGTGTGGCAGCAGGACCAGGGCAGTGACTGTCCCTGTGCTGGTACAGCTGAGGACCCACCTCCAATCCTGGGGTTGGTTTTGGGCCCCTCATGACAAGAAGGACATTGAGGGGCTGGAGCGTGTCCAGGGAAAGGAATGGAGCTGGGGAAGAGTCTGGAGCACCAGGAGCAGCTGAGGGAGCTGGAGGGGCTCAGCCTGGAGAAAAGGAGGCTCAGGAGGGACCTTCTCACTCTCTGCAACTCCCTGACAGGAGGTTGTAGTGAGATGTGTATTGGTCTTCTCTCCCAGACCACCAGCAACAGGACAAGAGGAAACGGACTCAAATTGCTCCAGGGGAGGTTCAGGTTGGACATTGAGAAAAGTTTCCTCACTGAAAGATTGATCAGGCATTGGAAGGAGTTGCCCAGGGAAGTGGTGGAGTCACCATCCCTGGAAGTGTTCAAAGAACAAGTGGATGTGGCACTGTGTGATGTGGTTTAGTGGGTGTGGTGGGATTCAGCCAAAGGATGGAGTGGATGATCTCAGAGGTCTTTTCCAACCTTAATGATTCTATGATGAGGTAGAACAAGCAATCATTGCTGAGCCATAAATACTCACCTGCACCCATACAGGTCACAGCCTTCATTTCAGCTGCCAGCTGGTCAGAAGCTAATCCACTGCAGCCCAGCTTGGATCCACTAAAATATGCTTTCTTCAGCCAAACTGTCCTAAAACTAGAACATTGGGCTGTTTCTATTTGTTTATAAACCCAAACCAACCTTGGCACACACTTTTCCACTCATTCCACAGACCTTTTCCATGCTTCTGGCCTGCTAAAAAGGTGTTTTACCAGTGATTGCAAGGGAAAGAGCAACTACAAGGAAATTGATACAGTGCATAAGGTGAAGATTCTATAAATAAATACTATTTTTCTCAAACAGGAGATTTTCTCATCAGTCTGTATTTTGTCCTTTCTTTGGACTTAACAGGGGTCACTCACTTCAGTTGTATTGCCAGTTGTGATTTTTTGACATTGCCATCATTACATAGCAATAAGATGTGCAACATTGTTTTCTGCAGGAAATTTTCACCTTTATCAGGCACAGTTTTCTTTCCTTAGCAGTCTCTCCCAAATAATACACTCACAGCTGTATTTTGGTGCAACTGCAACCGTTGGTGTGAAGTCAGTAGTTGGAGAGCCAAATACTGAAGTCTGCACACTCCATTTTTACAGAAGCAAAAGCACAAGTGTTCATTTCGTGGATACAAATTATGACCCTTTCTATTTTTTAGCGGTCAAAATTTGTGACCCTTTTGTTTCTTTGATTTTTGGGTGTGTTTTTTCCCCCCAAACACTTCATCAGAACCCTGCAGTTGGCAGTTTGTGTTGACAGATTTGTTAGCAGAAGGCAGAGCAGGAGAAAGCCAGGCTAGTGATGGGCCTGGAAGGTGAGCACAAAACCCCTAAAAAGCTGGTCCAGCCAGGGACTGGGAAATTATTGTCAGTGATAATAAGATACCTATCATTGCCAAAAAGGCATTTTTTTTTTTTAGCAACTGTTCAATAGAAAGACTTAAAATGATCAGTATCAGCTACTGGAAGAATTTTAAAGGAATCACAGTGTACTGACAGTCCACACTGGTATTTTTAACATTCCAGACAAAGGTGCAGAAAGGAGCAATTCAGACAATGACATGGACACAGACAGAAAATCTGAGAAGGAGGGTAAATAGCACAGAGACTGCAAAGGCAAGCACTGAAAATATACAGGATTTTCCAGGGATGATAAAAGACAAAAAGCTTTTATGAGTGTAGCTGCAAGAGCTCAGTGTTTATTATCCGAGTTTTAACAAAATGAATAAACTTTTTCTAGTGCCTCAGATTTAAAATCCACAGGATGCAAGATGGATAGATGTTGGAAGGTGGATATACATTGATTTCTCAACTAGCTTTTCCTTTGAAAGCTTGTTAAATAAATGAATTTCAAAATGTGGATATTCTTTCCAAAACTTTCAGCAAATGCTGGTTTCCTGCCACCATCTCTGTGAGGTGTAAATTATTACAGCTCTGCTTACTGGCTGTTCAGATTCAGGAGCTGTGGAACAGGGTTGGTTACAAACACACCAACAAAACCACTATTTATGAACGTGGGAACACCATGATTCTATATGAATATGCAGGCTGACTGGGCCAGCTTAGATAAGATGGCTGAGGGGAAGTTTATGCTCTCAGAATAGAAAATATTATGTATTTGTATATAAACTATGGGATTTTTCAGTCTGAAATAGAGGTATGTGCCAAGTCTGATCTCCTTCTCCATTTCCAGTTAACAGGGCACCACCCTCCACCCACAGCACATTAGACCTAAGTGTTCTAAGGCCAAATTAATTCCACTTAAAGTTGTGTTTAAAATTCAGTTTTACATACATATGGTTTTGTGAAAAATAGCATCAGGGTAAAAGCTAGCTCAACCAAAAAGTAAATTATACATATTTTCCTTAGTGTTTTCACCATGAATCTGGGTTTAAATAGCAAAGAAAGTAATTTTAAAAGCTTCCTGGGATTATTTTTTGAAAGGTGTACTGTTTTAATTTATCATTTTATATGTGCTGACAATAAGCACATTTTAAAACCTTATGGCACAATGCACCAGGTTACCTAATATTAATTTACTTTTTATAATTTATTTAATATAGTATTGATTGCATTAGCATTTGGATTAATGACCTTTTAAACACTCAAAGACTAAAGGAGTTGTCTGGTAAGACGAGAAGACAGTCTTGAGGCTGAAATAGTTGGCCAATCAGCTTTTTTAAAATAAATTAAAGATTGTGTAAACCAATGTTGAGAATTAGGGCTTTCTAATGAGATCATCAGTTCTAAATCAATACCAACAGGGCACACACTTTTGTTTGATGTTCACTATGTACTTGAGAGAAATTCAGTAATCAATCACTGCCTTTCTGACTTGCAGATGCAGAGAAGTCCACCCCAGTGAAAGGTCTGAGACTGCAAAGCAGAAGTCTGTGTGAGGATGAGGAATGTGAGTTGGACTGTTTCCAAATGGAATAGCTGAGTTTTCCTAATCGTATGTTAAACTCACTGAAAATCACACAGTACATTGAATTTGAAGCTGATCCC
Source organism: Chiroxiphia lanceolata (assembly GCF_009829145.1). Classification (NCBI taxonomy): domain Eukaryota; kingdom Metazoa; phylum Chordata; class Aves; order Passeriformes; family Pipridae; genus Chiroxiphia; species Chiroxiphia lanceolata. The sequence goes on from NC_045649.1 coordinate 17,311,102, forward strand.
TTGTGAAAATAAGGGGATGTATGATTTGCCTAATCTAAACCTGCTCATGAGAAGAATCTCAGCTGCCATTTTGTCTGCTGAGCTCAATATAATTTAAGAGGATAAAAAATACAGGCATGGTGGTGGCAGGGAGTTCAGGAGAGAACCAATCTTTCCTACCCTAAGCATGGAATCTGACTCCAGGACTGCCATCTCCAATTGCTTTTGCCATATTTGCACATCCATTTCTTCTCATGGTTATTTATATGCCTTTGTTTTGTTTCTGTTTTTCTCTCCCTTTTTTCTCCCTGTCTCTATGAAGTCTTTCACATACTGACTTACAAATGCCTGGGAGCAATTCAGAATATATAATCAGCAGCGGGATAACCACTGCCCATATTATTTCACTCCTTATTTTCCAGCATGCTAAATAACTGTTTGCACCCTTAGAAACACTTTTTTCCCCCACATACACCAGTTAGAGTACACATTGAACCCCTTCAATAACTTTACCAGTGAGGAAGTCCAGTTGTGACTCCAGGATTCTCTGTTTTACAGTCCATCCATAAAGGAATCCAGTGAGGAATCAGGCTACTGGGGCTCTGTGCTCATGTAAATCCAGTTTGCACAATCTGTGGGGTTTTTCTTTAGTTTTCTTGAACCAAGACTCATTATTCTTCTGCTCTCTGTTGGATATCCTGAATAGCTTTTTCTAGTGGAGTTACTGTTGTCATCCACAGACAAAGCGAAACCGTAATTTGTCCAAAGCACAAGAATTTGTAGAAAGTGATTTTCAGTTCCCTTGAGCACTGTGAGGGGAAGGGAATTACCTGCTGGGCCTGCAGCTGGCAGCACAATGCAGAGGACAAGGGAGTTTTAACCCACCTTTGCACTGCCTGCTCGGTGTGTGAGATCCTCTGTACCTTAAGCAACTGTAGGGATTTTTACCCAATGCAGAAAGGGCACAGATAAATGCTGTCTTCAGCTGATTAACCATTCCCTGATGAAGCTTCTACTGTGTCTGTGAAATTGTGGGAAACGGCCTTTTGCTAAAACACCATTAATTTTTAAGTACGGTTTCCAATATGAAATATTTTTATTTTGGCTATTCATTTTTAATGATTGCACAATGCAACTCAACAAAACTATACAAAGCAAACCAATAAAAAACATGCAGCTGTTAACATCAAATATTTGCATAACAGCCATGAAATACTGGAGCAAAGACTTTGTAGGTAACTGGCAGTTCATGCAATGAAGACGAAATGTAGAGAAGATGCCATTAAAACATTGATTTATCAGAACAAACTTACAGTGCTACACTTACTGCATATCCCCTTCTGGCAGAAAAGTTATTCTTACTTTTAGTTTGGGGGTATAATGATGGAGATTATTACTAATTTATTGTGTCTTGGAGCCACATTCATCAGTGTCCCTGTTGTGAATTCAGTGGGTCATCAAACCTGTTACATCTTGCCAGTAGCTGTGTGTTTTCTTAGTGGGGAAATTGCCTTCAAAACACAGATGTGAGCTTTTTGTCTACCCATGAAACATAAAAATGACCAATTTCCCTTTATAACTTCTAGGTATACACCATGAAAACTTAAAAATAAGGTGCTTTGTGTACATAGTTTGTATGTACATCAAGGCAAACGCATGATCTTGCAGAATATCCTTTCAGATCCTCAAAATCTGTGGTCAAGAATCAGCCACACTTGCATTTGTGGGAGTTGGATTGTTTGAAGAGTAGAAATGTTACATGGATAGAGTCCAAAAACTGGTGAAAAAGCAGAACATCTGTAGCTAAAGTATGAAAAGAAGTTAATCAATATAGTCATGTTTTACTGCCTTATTTTTGGATACAGCTTAACTTCTTTTTTTTTTTTTTTTTTTAAGGGAGAGGGGAATTAAATACTGTAAATTTGAAATATTTTAAAATATTTTTTAAACATCTTTGAGATTTTGGCAACTTTCTTTCCACCTTCAGCAGGGCTATAGGGCCCAGTAAGGAGAAGAGAACACAACACAGGATTAGAAACATATCAGAAAAGAGACAGACAATTGCTAAGCAAACTAGCCAGGGAAGTGATACACTTATTTATGTAAGTGCATTATATACATCTATCCATAATAGTAATGTAGTATTTGAAGCTGTATTCACATTTGACCATATAAATGTGCAAATATACAAATTGTTTTTTTCCTTTACTAAAGGACCCTGGTTGGCAGTTGTTCTGGATGCCCTGAAGCCCCTTAAAACCTAAATGAAGGCAATGATACACTGTAAAGTCAACTCCTAAGCTGTAAAATGAGGGATATATTAATAAATTAGTTTTGTATGTCTCAGACCTCTGAGTGAACTCTACAAGCATCACATTATTTAATGATAATACTGGAAATCAGCTTGATATTCCCCATGAACTGTGCCATGAGAATATATTCATTCCAGGACCACAGTTAAATGTTTAAGTTCATATTCCTTTGATCTTTGCATTTAACTGATATAGGAAGCTTAACATATAGGAAGTTGAAGACGAAAGTTTAACATTCTGTTTTCCAGGTGTTTTACAAGAGCAGGATTTGGAGGCAGAAGGTGTGTGTACACTACAGATACAGTGATGAGCATGTGTAATGTGTCTCTGTGTGTGGGTATTGAGTATAAATATGTGTGGACTTGCATTGTGGATGTTTATTGTCATCAGCTATTTGAGGGTCCATAGATAACAATCAGACTTGAGTCCTAATTTTGTTCTGTTTTTGGTAAGTGCAGAGCCCTCCTCGCCTTCAGGGGGACCTGTGATAGGCTGAGCCTTGTGAAATACAGGCTTCAGGATGGTTCAGATGGCACTCTGTGCACTCATTAACATTTTATTTTGTGGCAGCCCTTTCTTCTGTCCTACCCCTGCTCCCTGAGTGGATGAACAGATGCAGTCACACATCTCATGCTTGGCAGAAGACGGATGTCACTCTTTAGAATAAATGCAGCCAGTCAGCACCAACATCTGCCTGCATGGCTGCCTTCCATGGATGGGCTGGGGAATGTCATCTGGAGACATTTCTCAACCAGGCACTGCAGGACTCTGCTTACCCCTGTGCTGCCCAGGGAACAGCTTTTCCCTACTTTTTCTTTGATCTTCATATTCTTTAGTGAAGTTTGAAAGGTGTAAAATATTTCAGCTCCTAGCTGCTGAAACACTTTTTTCAAGGGATATAATGCAGGAACAGTCTGTGAGGGAACAGTACCAGAAGCTAAAATTTGTCCTATTAAAGCAACCGAATTTTCTGAATTATAATACTCAGTTACTTGAAAACAGACTCAATATTTTACCTTCAACATCTCAAACTTTGACGGTGTTATCTTCCTTAATTATAGTACATCAGAGTCACTGCATTCACTTTTAAGTGACCTGAAAAGGTGCTAAACACTTTCTCATGATAACTAATTGGTGAGTTTTGTCACTGTAGATGTACATTCAGGCAAATAACACTCAAGGACATAATTTCTCTTCAACTGGTTCAGATAGATTTACTGATGCTTTTGCGTGATTATTTAAAAGTATCCTGCTCATTAATAACGTGGCCGTGTCTTCACATGGCTTTCTTTGTTTTTCTTAACATTTAAAAAAGGGATAGACATCAGAGGAAACCCTTCTCACAGCCCTGTGCCCTGGGGCACATAATTTATTCTGCTGTACATTTAACTTGTCCTGGCAGTTCTCTGCATGCTCAGACATCTGAGCTGCATTCTGTCAAAGTCCCCTTGTATTTCACATGTTATGGTCACGTACATGTTCATGCCAGCACATCTCTCTCCCCTCAGACATCCACACCCCCACACAGCTCTAATTCTCATCTTAACCTTTCCAGGGAACCAAGGGGGCTTTGTCACTGGCAACGTTGCAGAATGCATGTGTAATAAATGGGAAGAAAATAACAAGGAAAGGCAACTAAAATCATCTGTCTTCTCCACAGAACAAGACCACGGGGTGTTATTGCAAATTAAATTGTCCCATGAAGTTTCCCGTGGGTGCCTCAAGGAGAAGCCCCCACAGGGTGAAGAGGAGCATTTGGTTTCCCTGCTCATCAAATCTTTGTTACCTGATAAACCTGTTCACAAGGATTTCAAAGCTGACAGTCTGACAGTACCCTCGTGATGCTGGAACTTGAACATTGGGAAGTCGAGTGAGACCATCAACTCATTTCATGTAGGCCACAAAGTAACTTTCAGAACAGTTGAATTTTAACTAACAGTCATGCAAAAGAAAGGCAGTAATGATATTTCACATGAGATCAGGGCCTATACCTGCCTGTGGTAGATCATTAAATTGCCTTTTCCACCTGCTTTTTGGAATGAAACTAATTAATGTTCTTTTCTTACATGGCTTCAGTCTGATATTAAGAAGCTCAACATTTCCATTGATGACTAAAATTAAATAATCAGTCTCTCATAAAAAAATGATATGATTAATTAATAAACTTTGAAGAAAATAATTCATTTTTGCTTTTAGAAAGCTTTTTGCTGGCAGATATTATGAAGGCAAAGGACATGATGGTACATGCAATAAAATGGTGTTAAATTCCACTTCCTCATTTATCTTTTTCCCCCTCTTTTGTTCTTTTTGTAGTAAACTCCTCAAAGCTCATTTAATTTAATTAAAGTTGAAAAAGTTCCCAAATGAAAGAGGTGAGGTAGAGGTGCCTTCTCTCCTACTGTGACATACCAGCACGACACTGGTATCAGTTGCCACTTTTCCTTTTCAGAAAAAGTAGGAATGGCTTCTACCTGGAAGATGTAAATCTGTATTTATATTTCTGCATAATCAGGATTTATGTGTTATGCTTTAATCAAGTGCATGTGTAGGTACACACATGTGTAGATTGTATGGATCAGTTGTACCATAGAGGGTCCTTATATCAAAAAGAGACCCATAGTGTTTGTCCTGTGCTGTTCTCCTCGTTGGAAAACCCAGGAAAAAAAAATAAAAAATTGGTTTCTCTCTTTTAGGAGAAAAAATATCTTTTTTCCTCCCGCAGCAGAAATGATGCCCTTGACTTTCAGATTGATGCAATAGGCAGGGCTGCAGTCTGGCTTGTACCACTTCTGTGCCTCAGTAACATTTAAGCCTGTCGGCTGAGTATCGTGTACAAATGCTAAATATGATGGATTTGTTTTCAAAACATTTTAAAAAATAAGGAAGAGGTGGAGTGTGCTCTACATGGAAGCTTCCCTGTGAATTTTAACACACTGTGATGTAAATGTAATAAGCTTTTGTGCCAAGAGTCTAAAGGGAAGCTGGTGTGTTTTGTTTTCACTAAACAGCAAAAAAACCTATGAAGATAGATAGAAAAATGTGAATTATGTGAGTATTTAATACATTTTACTATTCAGCTTGAGGCTTGGGAATTACTACAGGATGTTTTCCCAGTTGGTCTGTTCCCACATGACATCAGTAGGTAAATAATCCACGCTGGTTTTATCAAACATATTTCTTACTTATTTCTTATATCTTCAACACTGGAAATAATTAAATTTTTCTGATCTAGACTGTTACCTAAGTCATGTGACCACTTCCATAACAGTTTTAAGGATAGAAATAAGTGGATAAATGCAGAAAGATGGAAGCAGATGTGAAGGATTGCAACACATTTGAATTTCTGCTTATAATGTGTTTGCAACTTCTGGAACTGCTCTAATGTTCAGTGTATATGCAATTACTTCTGACACTGAGGGGAGAAACTGCCCTTCATGAATTTTAATCCTGTAGCCCTTTGGATTCTTCTCAGCAGCTTTTCCCTGTCTTTTGTTGTTAAGGCAATGCAGACACATTTGAGCAGCAGTATTCACAATACATTTTAAGAGAGTGTACTGCTTGAAAGGTTTACTGGAAAAGTTAATTTACATTTGGAAAGCTAAACAAAGAACATTTTGCAAATGGTACATGACGTGAAAATGCCTCACTTTTGGTGGAAAACATTGATCCACCCCTGGTTAATTTAAGGGATAATGCTGGTAAAAATTAACAATAAGCCAGATTTTCAATGTTTTATGCCTAAGACTGAATTCCTGGCTGGTAGAAAAGGGTTTGGTGCTGTGGATGAGATACTGTGGCTTATGAGACTGCTCATATAGTCAAGCAAATGAGTTGTCACATGTTGCACCACTGATTTCACCAGCTGAAAGCAGCACTGTCCGAGAATTCAGTTTTTATCTCACTGTTCAGATCAAAAAAGGTTCCTAAAAAGTCCTCTAATCACCTGTGAAGGTAAATATAGTCTATGAGGAAAGCACCATGATCAGTGTGTTGTGCAAAAAAGTACGTGTTCAGATACCCAAGACAATAAAAAATAGAAGGGAGAAAACTTTCAGATATGTCCTTTGAAGTGTTCAGCAGCCTAGAGGACATCTTTTATTTATTGTTATATCTATATTGCTGCATCACAATGAAGTTCAGAATGTAAAATGAAGGCCCTTGATATGGGTGGCAGTGTAAAGGTGGCTGTGGGTACTTAGTGGCTTCACCATTCTGTTCCTTGCCAACTCATCAGGAAGTATTTCCTGGGGATTTAGCACTGTATGCTTAATTTTCTGCCAAATGCATCTCAGTGCTGTTTCCTGTCTCTGCAGGCAGGAGTACACAGGTCCTGGTTGCTCTTATACCTTCTTCCCTCCCTCATCCTTGTCTCCTTGCTGGAAATTCCTAAGGATGTCTCCCAGATGTCTCCAAAGGAAATTCCTCCATCTCCCCTTGGTTAGTGTTGGTAGGAAATGCCATGAAGTTGTTTGCAACCCATGGTTAGTTCAGCACATGATTTACCTGGTGCAGTTTGGAAGAGTCTCTGTTACACCTTTGTAGCCTAAATCTGTCTTTCATCAGCTGTTTCTGCAGGGAGAACACAGATAATTTGAGGCTGACACATTGTATGAGAGTGTGTTTAGAAAGCTGTAAAACACCTGGCCACCACCAGCTTGACATTCTTGACAGAAACCTCAGGTTTTTCATGCAAATCTTGGGAGCCCTCAGTATAAAACTCAAATTAAAAAGAAAGAACACCCTGTTGAGTAAAAATATTTTGATCAGTCTCCTAAAAGCACATCAAGACTACATCAAGAAAACTCCATTTCCTTTTATTTTCCCTAGATTCCCCCCCCCTGCTTTTGTAGTAGCAATAAAATGAGTATAGATTAGTATAATTTCAAATTCTAAATAGACTGTTGTGGCCACCTAATTTCTGATGCATTGCTTGACAATATAGCTTAAATGTCATCATACATGTGGGCTCCAATCTGATTCTTTATGTAACAAAGATGAAGTTTAAATACCATAAAGTTTATTAAACCAGACTATAAGAAGTTTAGCAGACATAATCTTTTTTTTTTTTCCCAAGTTTAAACAAGTATGTTTTTCCTGCACAAATTCAGGAGCAAGTGGTTAACTCCCACTGGTTTCAAAGCCATGGGAATTAAGCAGGTGTTTAAAGTTAATGAGGTACTTAATTGCTTTGTAGAACCAAGATGGACTGTTGCATTGCAGGTACAATGAGAAATTGTCCCTGCTTTCCTTTCTGAGTAGGGAGAATTTGAAGGATCAAGATCTCAGTTGCAGGCCACCTTTTTACCATTTATACATAGTTTGATGGTTGAAAATTGTAATGTTCTGTTGCAATCTGGGTGGATTCAGTCACAGCATCATTAAAACCATTCAGGCTTGATCAAAAGATTTCATAAATTTTCTAAATAGCATGACTGAAACCACAGAGGGCTCAGTAATGCCTAGGCATTTTGTGCTACCACTGTTTTAGCAAAATACAGTCCATGCCAAATCACAGAGACCAAAAAACTCTGCAGCAGTGAGGTGACTGGATCGTAAGAACGGACTTTCTTCTTGATGGGTGGCACATATTGTCCCAGGGGAGCAGTCCAGGGACAAGGAAAACCACTGATGGCTTGAAACATGGGTATATTTTTGTTGGAGGGAGGCTTTTGCATCACAGAAGATGACTTTGCATACGGAAATGTTACACCAGATTTTAGCTGTCAGTGGCAATGATGAAAATTCAGTTTATTTCTTGGTAACCTGTGGCATAACGGGTCATACTGTGGCTGGTCATGGTTGTTCCAGGTGAGGGAGGATCCAAGGAAACTCACCAGCAATTTTTTTAGAGCCAATATGATCAGATACAAAGCAGGGGGAGTGTTTATTTCTGTCAGAGAACAATGTGGTTGCAGTTGTGTTTGGTCCCTATGCAACAGCGTGGCACTGAGAGGTAGCACCAAAATTCACCTTGAAACATTAATATTGAATTTATGCACTAAATTTTATCCTAAAGGAAATTGTTTACTACACTGTGCTGGGTTTGGCTGGGATATAGTTAATTTTCTTCACAGTAGCTGTTACAGTGCTGTGTTTTGCATTTAGGATCAGAATGTTGATAGCACAGGGATGTTTGGTTATTGCTGAGCAGAGCTCACACAGAGCCAAGGACTTTTCAGCTCCTCATGCCACCAGTGAGAAGGCAGCACAAGAAGCTGGGAGGAGATACAGCCAGGAGAGGTGATCCCAGCTGGACAAAGGGGCATTCCACCTGTTATGACTTCATGCTCAGGATATGAAGTGGGGGGAAGAAGGAGGAAGGGGGTGACATTTGGACTGATGGAGTTTGTTTTCCTGAGTAACCATCCTGTGTGATGGGGGCCCTGCTCTCCTGGAGGTGTCTGAACACCTGCCCAACCATGGGAAGCAGGGAATTAATTCCTTGTTTTACTGTTCTTGCATGCACAGCTTTTGCTTTATTATTAAACTGTCTTTGTCTCAACCCACGAGTTTTCTCACTCTTGACTCTCCTGCCTCTCTCCCCATCCCGTGTGTGCCCACGTGGGGTTTGGTTTCCAGCTGAGGTTAAACCAGGACACTTAAACCACATATGCTCTTTAATTAACATGGCCAACATCTGTTACATTTCCCCCAATCTTTAAAGCACAGAGTAAGATTTTGCTCTTGCACTCTAATGTTTCTTGTGGCAACAAAGACCCCACTTCAAGGGGAAAAGCAATTTTTACATTTGTGTCTCAGAGTAACTTTAAACCGTTTATGGTATTTCTATTTAGGATAATTCCAGAGGTGTGTCTATTTATCTTTTGCATTAAAATTCAAGAAAAAGGTTTAGCTTTTGGCTTGCCTTGGGGGCTAAGCTGTGCAGCAGACATGCTTCTCTGAGATAATTTGTTTTCTAATTGCCATTCGTTTGCTGAAATACAATTAAAGTTATTGCTCTAATATTAACATCAACATCTTGATTGCCTTATCAGAATATGAATATGTATTTTTCTTACTCTGCTTGGAGACATCTTTCACTAACTTTCTCTGAACATGTAGCTCTTAATTAAAGAGAATTTTTAATTCATCTGTAACAGCACTTTCCCAGCAACTCTTGCCAGTTTGTTGGAGGGTCACACCTTAAATTAGAGTCCAGACTTTCATCATACACTGTCATCACACCAGGGCACATGTTAACTTGGAATACCTCAGCCTTTGAATCAGCTCACACGAATAATTTGATCTTTGTGTAATTGCCAAAATTTGGTTTGCAAGGAGGCAAATTAAACCAAACAGAGATAGATTTCATGAAGAACTGGAATATGACAAGGAGCTGGGAAAGCAGTGGCCAGCCAGTCTAGCTGAGGTGAAAAGGAGTGCTCAGGGTGCAGGATTAGAAAAGTATTACTCAGCTCACTTAAAAATAATGAGGGAATGTTCCTTAGCAGCACAGCTGTTTGCTCCTCTGACTTTGTTTGTGGCTTAGAGAGCCCTTTATGTGCTAAAGTCAAAACAGAATTGCCAAAAGAGAATGAGCACAGTTTTATTTTTAAAATGGTCTCTATAAAATTCTTTACCTTACCTTTCTTCTTTACATTTCTTTACAGAGATGTTTAATGAACAGGATTCTTTCAATCAGGAAAAGCAGGAGAATGTTCCAAAATAGTTACACAAATGAACAGGCCACTTGGGATGGCAAAAACCAGAGATACAGTGAAGAAGCAGTCCAATTTCGTGATGAAATTGTTCTTTTTCACTCTAAGAGATCCTTTTAAAATCTTTTTTTTCTCATTTAGTAATTTTCCTTTTATGATAACGTATCTATTTCCCATACCTCATTAGCTTCTGAGCACACATGAATATCCCACTGAGTTACACAGAAAATTATTTTTTTTTTTTTTTGAATATGATAGAAATGCAAAATTGAATCCTGGTTTTAAAAATATAATAATGAAATTGACATTTATGCTCCAGCGAGTTGTTCTCGAAAATGAATTAAGTGTATAATAATCAGCAAAAATTAATTTCTAATTTATATCATGTAGGGGGTAATTGTTCCACGTTATAGAACTTGGTGTTTCAAAACTGAAATGTGATCTTTAGTGACCTTTCAGCCAGGGATCAAGTGTGTGTTTGCTTTCTTCGGGGAAAACATTTTTTTTACATATTATCACAGGTTTTAGAAAAATACTGAGATTTTTGCTTTCCAGGCCTTTTGTCAGCATAAGTAAAATTCAGGGGTGTTCTGCATTGCCTCTTTCATGTTCTGAGGAAGGGACATCTGGCTTTTTAGCCCTGATCATTCAAATTTTCCTCTGTCTTTGAGCATATTGCTATGAACTTTCCAGTAGCTGTTATCTGGGTGGCCACTGGTGTCAGATAATTACATGGTTGTGGGGTTGGGGTGACAGAACACATTATAAATGCAAATGTGAGAGACTGCCATGGATTGGGGGGTGGGAGGATCCATAAATGCCTGAGGAAAAATAAAAATAAAGCAAAAAAAAGATTGTTGGAGTTCTTTATAGTAAATGTGTCTGGAAAGCAGCATGAACAGCTGACCAGGACCAGCTATTTTGTTTGCCCCAGACACGAATTTCTTGTTGCTTTCAGACCCACGTGTAGGTTTGAATTCAGTTTCACACTGGTTTTTATACCTTCATGAGCCATTAAGTCAGATCAGACCAGTTTAGATCTGCAGATTACAGTGTCCAGAAATATTAATCTGTCTGTTACATACACTAACATATTTTTATATGGGGTTTAATTCCATGCATAGGTGATCATCAGAATCAGTACAAGTCCAGTTGCTGTATCAGTGATTTTGCTTTTTGGTGAGGGGTGGCTCCAAGTGACAAAGAAGAATCAACCTGCAGACAAAACCCATGATGTTTAAAAGATGTGCTGCCACGTTAATAGTGGGGTCTGGATTTGGATTTCTAAGCTCAAAATTTTGAGATTTAGGTTTAGTAATATGAGCCCGTCATAGCTTCAGCTGTGCTCTCATGAAAACAAGTCCATTTAGCAGTAGGTGCTTGCTTTAGAAAAAAAACCATGCTGATAGCCCTTGGAGAGATTTTTCAATTAAAAATATACCAAAACTGCTAGAAACACTCTGCTGTGATGAAACTCTTAGGATCACTACATCTCCTTATTAGTGCAGCAATCGTGGACGTTTTTTACATGAGTCCCGGTATGATAAAATGTATGATATTTGTTTAGACGTTTACAAAGAAGTAACTACAAACCTTGTAGAGCATCCAAGCTCTTTCATGTTTCAAGAAACTAGTGTTTCCTGTTGCTCTGCTGTCTCATGTTTGGAATTGCCTAAAGTGCCTTTTTAGTGCATAGATGCTGCATAAAAATCAACTTGCCTCATTGATTTCAATGAGCAGTTCCAAGGTCAAATGTTATTCAGCTGTAAAATTATCTATTAATTTTTTTTTTTGCTAAGGGAAACCATCTGAGTATTGAAGGACAAGATAACAGTCCATTTACTGAATACAAAGGAATGCATTTTGTTTGTTCAGCACATCATAACAATAGGGATGTGCTTTGCTTCTCAGCTTCTATTTATAGCATTACAAACCTTAGGATGATCACCAGTTGTGAGCAGCACATCCTTGGAAACACAGGACTGTGCAAATGCACTTCTTGATACATCACAAGCGTATGCAGAATAATTAGACCTGGGAAATGGGAGGAAAGCTTAAGATTTCTTGAAAATTGCCTAAAACAAGAAATAAAATCAACCAACCAAAGAAGAGCCACTAAAACTAATGTGTGAGCAGAAGATAACATTGTAAGTTGTTTTTTAGAGCATTGTCTATGCATGTGGGGAGAGAGTGAACTAAACACTTTTGATTCTACCTAGAGATAACTGGCGTTTTCCAACAGATCCTCTTTTTTCAGGGGGATGTCTGAGCTGTTGCACTTTTAGTTTTGAAAGTATTTTCCAAAATAGCTTTTGTATTTTGCTTCAGTGGAGAAAGAACTTAAAAAAATATATTTTTTTTTTTCAAAATACTTTAGCAAAAATCCAATTTTGTTTGATATTTTTTAGTTTTAGGTTTAGAATTTTTTCACTGGGGAAATTCAGTCAGTTTTACGAGTAAAGCTGTGATCCTCCATGTCTATGAGTTGAGACAGTAAAACCTTGGGCAGAGCTTGAAGCCAAGCATTTATAGTCTGTGTGTAGGTAATGTTAACATGTAAGAAAAGAGTAAGTTAAGTCCTTCTCCTAGTTTGTAGCTGGGAGCCATAAGAAGACTGTGCAGTTCAGAGAGTGAGACTGAGAGAGCAAAACCCTGCTAGGCAGATCAGCAGGGGGTAGAGAGAGCTCCTCAGAGTCTAAAAAGTATTTGCCTATATTGTACTATCCACTTTTTTCCCGAAGACATGAATCTTGCTTTCAAGAGGAAAAACTCTTCCCCGGTTTCCTGCTCCCTCGCCTTCCCTCATTAAGGGACACTTGGCTCCCCTCAGTCTCCCCCGTTAAAGCCCAGCCTTCATGAGAAGATTATGGTAATTTAGGTTGCAACCTTGAGAAATCCCGTTAAATGTGAGGAGCCCTGACTCTGCAGCTGGCACAGCCAGGCTGTGGCAGAGCCCAGCTGAGACAAGGTTGAGCACAAATCCCTCCTGCCTCCCCTGTGTGCAAAGCCTGGTCCCCATGGGACAGCACAACCAAACCGCTCACATCCAGCTGCTCACAGCGGCAGCTCCCAGGGAAAACTTCCCAGCTTCCTTCAACCAGGAACCTCCCATTTCCACTGCTCCTTTCCCTCAGTTACTTAGCTGGATCGGCCACGGAAATTCGATAGCAGTTACTAATACCCTGAGCACACGGAGTCATCCCCATCTCTGAGATAATGTGCTGAGATACCCATTTTCATGTGAGCAATTGCTCGCTCACCTGGCGATTGTAAAAATGCTTCCCAACAAATTGTAACATATTCCCTGCTATTGCAGCAGTATTTCCCACAGGACTGCGCAGATAACACAGATGTGTCAGGATAACTGGCATTCTTTTATAATGTTGTAAAATAAATTGTGTTTTTATAGGATGGCCTTAATGTACAGTAATACAAAATTCTTTAGAGAGACATCAACAGTAAACTGGAGTTAAAAGGAAAATTTCACAGAGGAGTTGCTGAGTTTTCAGGGAATGATGAGGTGTGTGACTGAACTACCATTATGAATTAGGACAAGTGGAAGAGTACCTGAAAATTATGAAGCATCTTAGCTAAACTGAGGGATTTTCATGCTTTTATATCTGTGATTAAGGTTTTATCCATTAACGCACAATTTGTCAGCCCGGACAGACCTAATAGAAGAACAGTTACAGCTCTGTATGTTCAGTAAGATGTGGAGAATAGATGGCATCATTTATCTAGTTCTTTCTTGACAACAGTTTAACATTTATTACAGTGGTCTGCACCGCAATATTTCTGTCTTGACAGTAAAGTTATGACTTCAGTAATTTCATCATAATTGTTCTTAACTCACTCTCTGAGAAGTAATCAGCAGTGCCCAAACAGAGATGAAGTGAGGAAGGGAGAGAAAACTTTTATCAGCTTATCTGATCAGTAGCAATAATAAACTATTTCTTTGTTCTGTGACTTTACCATGTTCGTATCCCTCAAGCAGCACGGTTGCAACAACTAATTGCAGTCAGAGTAGCAGTGTGTGGGACAGGTAGTGAATAATCTGTGCCCTCCCATGCTCAGTGTTTCCCTGTTAAGTAGTTTTAATCAGGTGTGTTTTTTCTGTCAGTGCACTGCCTTAATGTCATTACAACACTGCCTGAAAATTGGGATTTTGAAATAACATGAACTGTGCTCCTTGTTGCTGTTGCAGATTGTCACTCTGTCTCTGTAAATTTTGAGGCTTTATGCACAGAAAAACTTGGATAATTAAAAAGCAAAGTTATTTACAGAATTTTGGTGTAATGAAGAGCTTAACTAGGCTTTTAACACAGCTGTGTTACCTACCATGTCACATGCCATGTGGCAGCTCAGCCAGGGGAAGACCTTCTCAGTCTGTGTCCTGGAAAGCTGATCAATAGTTTTGCTCAGACTGGCAACCTAAAAGACTACAAAATCATAGTTTTACGAAGGGAATGTTTCATAGGTTTCAGTGGAAACTTGGAAAAGCTGTTGATGTTTAGTTATACAATTTTCTTACCTGCTTCTGACGGTTTCTCTTTGGAGACACCAGAGCTCTGGAGCTCCCCACTTGTCTGTGAGGTATTTACACTCAGTGTCAATGCCATTATCAGGGCTGCCCTTATAATGCACCCCATTCTCCCAGCTCAGGGAGGACGTCCATACCACCTTGAGGAACATGTAAGAATTCCCAGGTAGGTAGTATCCAGTTTGAAAGAGGCTTCTGGAAGAGGGAATATAGTTTACATAGTTGCTTAGTCTCATTTCTTCAGAGGCCTTCTTGGTTTTGGTTGTTTTGCTTTTCTTTTTTTTGCTTTTTTTTTTCCCTTTTTGAAACCTTTGGAAGTAATTTAGGTCTTTAAATGAAGAGCTGTCCTTCATAACTTTCATTTAACAACTTTACTATTATTATTTGAAGAAAGAAATGTTTTTACAGTTAAATCAATATGCCAGTAAGATCAGAACATAGCGAGGACTCCAATGGCTGCGAAGATTTGGAAGTGGTTCTAATGAACACTCAGCAGGCAAGAAAACATGCTTTTATGTTCACTCCAAACAAAAATATACAAACTGAGGAGAAAAAAAGAAGGGCTGTAGCCAACCTTATTAAATGAGAAGTGGCTGTGAAATTATTTATTTCATCTAAACTAAATAAGGCCAATTATTGGCTTTTCATATGAAACACAAGGGAAGTTTTCAGAGGACTTAGAGGACCTAGCTTGAAAGAGAATTATGCAGAGCCAGATTACAATTAAATCATAGAATCACAGAATATCCTGACTTGGAAGGGACTCAGAAGGATTATTGAATTCCATCTCCTTTCCCTGCCCAGGACACCCCAAAAATCCCATTACATGCTTAAAAAAACCCCACCCAACTATTATTTTTCTCACAGATAGATAAATTTCAAGCCATACTCATAAACTTAGGGTCTGAGGTCCTCTTCTATTTTTAGGTAGTAAATTCATTTCTATAATGTTATATGATACATATTATATATAAGTTAATACTATATTGATAATATAGTACCATATGTATAGACATTTACCCAAGTTTAGAACATTAGTAAGTGTCTTTACTCTGAAAAAATTTCTCCAGCTGGCAGAGTGAATCAAGTGTCCTGGTTCCAGGAGACCCAGCTGAAAACATCCACCATATTCCCAGGAATCCTTTGTTTAGCTTTATGAAGAGTCCAAAAAGAGTGGAAAATCATCTCTGTGACATTTCTGAAACCCACTTCTGGAATTTCAGGGTTTTTTTCCTTTCCATTCCACTTCCCACGTCCCTTTGAAGAGGCTGAGTGTGTCGGGAATAGTTGTGTGCATTATGTGCCTCCATTTAACTTTGTGTGGAGTCCCAGGGGGTTTAAATGATTTAGTGCCCTCATGCCCAGAAGGAAATGAGATGGAGAACCTGGTGGAGCAGAGCCTGTGGTGGTGGGCAGGTGGCTGTGGGAAGGGGGCACGGGGGTGGCAGAGGAAGAGAAAGGACTTGCAGTACCTCAGACAGAAGTTCAAGCCCTGTAATTTGAAAGGTGATTTCAAGTCCCTGCTCTGCTATGCCCTGTGTCCCCATGTGCTTCAGCTCTCTGTCTGTAAAAGGGCTATAATAGCAATTACCTACCCAGGGGCTTACTGTGAGAACAGCTTCATTAAAAAGTGCCAGCAACTCTCAAGCTATTGCAATAGATGCACAAAGTCCAATAGCAGAAAGCTGGGGTCACCTCTGGGCTCGGCAAAACAAACCCACAGGTGTTTCAGGTGTGGTTTTCTGCTTGGTTTTCTTTTTCCCCTGCAGAAATGTGAAACCTGTGAACAAAAATAAGCACATGAACATAGAAAATAAGTTCTCAAACCATAGTAAAAAAAAAAAACAAAACAACCCAGTTTGGAAAGCCTAAACAAACACTGTAACATCTGTTTTCTGAGTTATTGATGGAGTTTGTCATCAGGCTCATGTCTGCCTTTCAACATCTTCCAGAACTGTCTCTCTTCTGCGTGGTTTCAGAAGTCAGAAAAGAACTGGCTACTTGTCCTTCTGGAAAAATAAAAGTATATCTTTTAATCTGAAACCTGAATGTGGTATAACTGTAAAGCAGAAAATAAGGAAGGTGTTCGATAATGTTCCAATGCTGCTAAACCAAGTGGTAAAATTACTTGTCTTGTTTGTTAGCACCAGCAATAACCTTTCCATACCTCCATTCCCTATAGCATAAGGAAGATTTCAAAATACTGTTCTTTTAAATGGTAGAGACTGAAACTGAGATTTAACAATGGAGAAATAAGTGTTCAATGCTTTCAGCATTATTGCCTATAAATAAGCAGGCACCGACACTTACTGCTTGTGGTCCGATATAAACACATTAACTAATTATGCTTCTCACTAAGACTTATTTTATTTACACTGATCTTTATAATATCTGCCTATCACTTCCTAAAGCATGTCTATCTCTGAGGTTGCAGAGCAACTTGAATGCTAACATCTTATAATATTATTATTTTCTACTCTGTTCAGGTGAGAACCCCCCTGCAGAGCTATTCCAGCCCTGGGGAACAGCACAGCAAGGACATGGAGCTGCTGGAGAGAGTCCAGAGGAGGTACCAAGAGGACCAGAGGGATGGAGCAGCTCTGCTGGGAGGAAAGGCTGGGAGAGCTGGGATTGCTCAGCCTGGAGAGGAGAAGCTTTGGGGTGACCTGATTGTGGCCTTGCAGGGCCTGAAGGGAGCCTGCAAGGAACATGGAGAGACACTTTGGAAAAGGGCCTGGAGTGATAGGACAGGGGAGAATGGCTTCACACTGACAGAGGGTAGATTTGGATTAAAGATTAGGAGGAAATTGTTCCCTGTGAGGGTGGGGAGGCCCTGGCACAGGTTGCCCAGAGAAGCTGTGGCTGCCCCAGCCAGCCCTGCAAGTGTCCAAGGTCACGTTGGAGAGGATTTGGAGCAACCTGAGATAGTGGAAGGTGTCCCTGCCCATGGCAGGGGGTGGGACTGGATGAGCTTTAAGGTCTCTTCCAACCCAAGCCGTTTTATAATTCTATGATTCTATGGTTTTAGTTATCTGGAAGTATTGCTTACCCATTGCTGATGCCAGACACAGAGTTCCCTAAAGAGCACAGAGGAGGTGACCCTCATTCTTTCTTTACAGAATCTGAGGAATGTGAGGTAGGGGAAGTGGAACAAGTGCTACTCTCTCCTCCCAAAAGAGTCTGGTATTTTTAGAGTTGGTTTAACTGGAGAATTCTGATAAAAATAGCTTTAACTGGGTGGTAAAATTGATATCTGGATAAAGAAGCTGTAGCATGGAGAGGTGTGTGTTCATGGTCTTCCAGCCTCTCTGTAGGAGTCCAGACAAATCAGGGCTAAATGAGTAAAGTCCAAACTTTAGAAACTTGAAATTTTTATCTAAAGTCTGAGTTTGGAAGCACCTGACATCCTGCATGTCAGGTTTTCTAGCAGTGATGATTTCTCTAGGGACTTTTAGGTTTTTAAAATATTTCATAGACAAGGTTTTTAACACCTAGTCAAGAATCTAGAAACACTTCCAAAAGGCTAATTTTGACAAGGACTGAAGTTCTAGAAACGCTGAGAAGCACTGCTTTTTACTCCACAGTAAAAGATGTCATTTCTAAATATGTTTTAGAAGTGTTTCCTTGTGTTTCCCAATGGCTCCTTGTGTTGGATGCACAGCCCAATTTGACTGTATTGAATACCACCTATGTTATCTGTCAGCTGCTTCATATTTTTTGAGTTCCATGAGCTTGGTGAGAGGATAAAAAGATTTGCCTACAATGGTAAAAGAGAGAATCGCAGTCATTGGGAAGATGCAGACTGTTCCTTCAGTAAAAGTCTGGATTCTCAATTTAATTGGTTGTGCTTCACTAGAAAAAATAGTGCACTCATTAAAATATCAAAACTCTAAGTTCCAAGATATCTGCTCCTTTTTTTGAATTACAGCATATGTAGAATACAAGATTTGATAATATTTCATCCTGATTATGCTTTTGTAACCACCATTTATAATTTGCAGACAACCTGTGGGGGACAGGGAAGCTCTGGGTATTATTGATTTACACTGTTGAGATCAATGTTATAAGCATATTTGCATTTGTAAAATAGATGGAATAGCTTTATTCTTCTCCCTGAAGTCCTAAATCAATGTGAAGCTTGTTTTCTTCTTTGCTTCTTTTTTTTTCTTTATTACAAAGATGGAGAAATTCAACATAAAATATTAAGATATGCATAGAGCTTGTTTCTGCCACTGCTCAAGTGGTTCTGTGAGCAAGCTAGCTCTTTCATTTCAACAGTATAGTCACATCCTCTGTAGGACAATATCCCAGAGTGTTATATGACAAGTCATAAAATATTACAAAGACAATAACTGCATTGGGGGAGGGAGGATTATTTAGGGAAGCAAAGGCTTCATTTTGTTTTCCAAAGCATTCTGCCATGCAATAAATTAAGCATCAGCTGCAAAAGTTTCCTGTGGCAGTGCCCTCACACACCACAGAAGGGGAAGGCAAGTTCTTTTATAGCAGGACACAAGCCAAGGAGCCATCACTGTAATGACTATAGACCTTTTTCTCATTAATTTTTCATTTTAAAAATACAACTATTTTAATATTGTGGGTATCTCTGTTTACTCTCCTTAGCCTTTTTTAGCAGCACCCAGGGGCACTGTCTGTGTGCAGGATTGTGCTCAGCTGTAACAAGGAGCTGGACTTTCTCTTCCAAGGGCCCAACTGAGGCAGCTGAGAGGGTACAGAAATTTGCACCCAAAGTGCAAATTATACATAATTATGCTTTCAGAACACTGAATATTGTTCCCATGTCAGATTTTTTGGCTTCCAAGTACCTCACCTTGTAAGAGGTTTCTGAACTTTGATTGGAAGTCCTGTTGTGTAATTACAGAGTTGGTTTCACGGTGCAGTTGTTGTGACTTACTGTGTCCTCACTGGTTTTTATGGCTCTCATGATTTAGTTCCTCACATCTGAGGAGCTCTCAAGGCTATTTCATGTTCAGAGGATGAAGAGTAAGAAATCAGGGAGATGGCTTATCTGCTCAGGTTCTTGGTTTTACTCCATGACCTGCTCTTCCCTTTTTCCAGGCTTTATAACATGCAACTGGATACAAAGTTCATCTGGCCATGTCTTATTAATCTTGTTACAAAGTAGTTTTGGAAGGAAGGCTGACAGTAATCACAAGTACATGCACACACCTTGCCACACATCTTTACAACTCTTTGCTGTCTCTCAACGTGCAGCAATTTGGACAGATTGTAGAATCATTCTTCTCTCTCCTTTGTACTAAGGTTCCATTGAAGAGGCCAGAAATAATGAGATTCTTTTTTGCTCTTTACTGTAAGAAGTTCATTTAGAACTTAGCAATGAATAGCAGATAGCTGAGTAATTCTTTCCAATACTGTGTCATTGAACTCTGTGTTGTGTTCAGCTTTGGATAATCACCCTCCCAGAAATTGTCCTGTCACCTTATATATCTAAGAAATTGTGTTGTCTCTGCAAATTTTGTCTTCTGATTGATTATATTACTTACAAGTTGTTCTGAGCTCTATTATGACAGTTTGGGACTCTAAGTGTTAAACTGGAAATCTTAAATACTGCCAGGAACTAGTAAAGATCCTTCATTCAGCAGTGAATTTCACCAGATTCTCTCTCTTAGAATATTGATGTTGGGTTCCTTATAATTATTTCCTAAAGCAGCTTCATCTGTGCATCTCTCTGAGAGGCTTCCCTGACCCACTGCCATTTTACTTGGAATTCTGGGAGAGCTCTCAGCTCGCTCTAAAGCTGATTCAATCTTCAGGTACTGTTATTTCTTGATCCTCTTTTATATGAAACTGATTCCCTTTTATACCCATCTGGCATTTTTTTTCATACAGTTTTATTTTCTTTTGGTGTCATTCCATGGCAAAAAAAAAAAGATTTCTGTGTCTCTTTTCCCCAATATAGCACTCCTTCCTGCCCTTGAAAACCCTTTTTCTTTTCTTATACATATTCTAAAACCCACCTCAAATACAATTTCAACCCATCCCCTTTTCTCTCATCATTGTTATAGTCTTTTAACTTCAGTTACTCTTATGTACCACGTTTGTCAGTGTTTTAGCTCCTTAACCTTTGATTGCTTTTTGCATTTAGATATTTTATTACAGCATTTGCTGCTGGATGTCCTGATATTCACTGCACCCTAGGACACAGCATTAATGTTCAGAAACAATTTTTCTTCTACATCTTTTTCCTCCATTTCTTTATCCCATTTCCTTTTATCCAACACTTACATGACTTTTCTAAATCTGCAATTCAATGTCCTCACTTAGAAATCTTCCACTTTTGAGATAAAAAATGAAAATAATGGAGCTATTTTTTAACTAGCCACTTCATCACATCTGACTATCTGCCAAATTTCATTGATTCTCTTTTAATTTTTCTTTTTTATTACATTGTGTGCAAATTGCACTTATAATACTATGCCATCCTTTAGTGATTCTTTCCTCTTCAGAACTTATATCAAAGAGAGTGAAAACTCTGATCACTGACTATAGTTTTGTATTCAGTCCAATATCTGTCTCAAACCATCAGTTCTTCCTGCCATTTTTTTCCTTCATCACCTTCAATTCTGTATTTGTATTTCCACAGTGCACAAAATGTACATTTTCAATGTAAACCTTCTCCTTTGCATCTTGCAGGATTTGCATTTAACATCTGGATTATCTGCAGAACATGGCACTGGGCTCTTCATTCCAGATGTGAAGGCAACACTAACCCGGGTGTATTTTTGGCTGGATCACTGTAAGTAATAAGATTTTTTAAGGTCAGTAAAAGAAAAAATGATAAAAAAAAATGGCCACTTTCTTGAAGAATTGTAGATACAAGTCTAATTGTCATGGAACAATGCACTCAGTGCATGGTGAAATGTCCAGTCGTGTAGGTTGAAATTGTGAGTATTAACTCCCTGCTTTGTTTTGGTAACTTAAAATTTTCAAGTGGTGATGTCGAGACTAAACTGTATTTCTTATGTGTTCTATAACAAATCCTTTGTCAGCTCTGACTGCTGAATCTTGCCTTAAGGTCTTTGATCAAGATGGATTAAAAACCTAGGAACGATCCTCTGGAGAATCTCTTTAACCAGCGGTGAATTTGTATGTGTGTAACGGAGCCTTTGATGGCAGGGCAGGGATCTGGAAGTTCAGAATGCTCAAGGTCAGGGTGGAGCAACCTGGGAGAGTGGAAGGTGTCCCTGCCCATGGCAGGGGGTGGAACGAGATGAGCTTTAATGTCCCTGACAACCCAAACCATTCTGGGATTCAATCATCTCATAAACGCTCCCAAGCACACGCTGCATTTTGCATTTGGTGAGGGACTGCCTGACATCTCTCCTGCTGTAATATTGTTCTGATTTTAGTAAGTTTTTACCTCCAATTTAAAGAGCAAGTAGGCCAAGAGGATAAGCCACATTTACAGAGTTTTAAGAGATTATACAAGGTGTGCACCTGCATGTTCTGCAAACTGACCCCGGGGGAATTGGAGATTTACTTAACCCCTCGCCTTATCTGAAGCTTTCCAAACACAGCTAAGAAAAACAGCAGGTTATTGTGGGAAAGACACTTATATTTCATCATTATAGAGTCTGTTCAGGAAACTACAAATTCTAAAACGAAGCTTCTTCATTAAAAAAATTCTCTGTGGGAAGCTAATAGGGAATAAAGAACACTTTGTGAGAAAGGAAAATAAAGGCAAATTTAAATTTACCTGTCATTCTAATTAAAAGCAATCTAGAAAAAAATTGTCATTAAAAATAAAATACTCCTGAAAAGTAAAATGAAATTAATAGGCATCTAATAAATTAAAAAGAAAATACAATGCATCTACCTATATTTTGCGTTTATGTGAAATGATGTCCCATTAAGATCATAAGCAAACCATGCCTCCATTTCAAATTTTACAGGTTAATAAAAATTTCAGCAGTATAATATTCCTACTGACTTAGAACATAAAAAATTACCTTTTATACATTCACTACTCTCCAGTTCATTGACAAATTGATTTAACTTTTCAACGCACTCATAGTTACAAGAATTATGGTTAAAAAAGTCAACATTTGTCAGGTATGGTAACCAGTTACTGGTTAATCCTCCTTTTAAATATAGGGGAAAAACCTTGTTTCTTAGACTTAGGTGCTTTGGAATAATTGCTGGTGGAACATGAACATTTTAGGGGATAGTAATTGCTGCTGCACAGAGAATACATCTTCCTGCACCCTGCATCTTGCAGAAGACTGCAAGAAAACATCAGGGGCATTTTACTGATACCTGCAAAGGAAGTAACATGTGGTCTGGGGGAATCATCTCTTTCAGATGACTGCTCACCTAAAGATGAATTACAGCAGGATCCCACCATTCTGTGTCCTGGGCTGAGCCCACTTTGTATCTTTGTGAAAGCTCTAACTAGAAACGATTTCTGTAAATTTTCATAGGATCGACCCAAAGGGCTTTTTAGGTTTCACTTTTTTTCTGCTTGGGTTTTTTTTCCCCCTTGGGATCCCTTGGATGACAATCTGGAGGCTCAAGACAGTCAGGGATAAAAAACTGCCACTGAATCATGACCAAATAGTCACTCTTGCAACATTTGCCCCAAAAACTTTTGATTTTTATAGCTATGCATTTTTTTGCTCTTAATTCCAAGCTTCTCCCAGCACACCTGGCGTGCAAACTCTCCTCTCATGGCAGCAGCTGGGCATCTTCTGCCGTGGGCACACACAGTCACCAACAGGTATCAGCTTCAGATGACAATCTGGGTCTAGCACTGAGGGACAGCTTCTCAAACTACCAATGTGTTCATCCTCAGGACAGGCTTCAAGCAGCCACTGCAAGGAAAAAAAGAGAGGGAAAAAGGAAGGAAAGAACGGAGATCTTAGGGGTGAAGGAGGTGAAGGAGCCAAGCCTTTGTGGCAGGGGGTAACCTGAAGGAGAAGAGGTCCATGGGCCTGGCAGAGGAGGAAGCCCAGATCAGAGCATTCTTTTGGCTTTCTGCTGGAAACAGAAAGAACCAGCAGCCCCAGTGATGTCAAATATCAGGGATTCGAGTCGTTGCTATAGTAATGTGTGGGAGGAAGCAGCTGATATGCATATTTGAGATTTGCTGTAGGATATAATCTATCAATGTGGAGCCATGAAAACAAACAAACTGGCTGGAAATCCAGTCTTGCCTCAGTCTGTGAATCCACAGGGACTGTTGTGTGGTTGTGTTTGTCTGACCCTTTCTCAGAGGAGAGGTTAGAAAGCAGGAGAGGTGCGGGCACTGACCCTGGGGCAGCTCACCCCTCTTGCCTTTGCAGCCCCAGTAACAGGCACAGTTTCCACCTGGTTTTGTCCTCTCCATCGTGACTTCTCCCTGCTGCCAGCCCATCATTCCCCAGCCTGCCTTCCAACCCCCTGATCTGTTGAGTGCTGTTTACCTTCGGAGAGCAGCGATGTCCCTCTCTTTGCTAAGGAGTCATTTTTATCCCACCCTTTATCCTAATCAACTCCTCCATTTTTCACAGGCTTTCTCACGTTTTCTAAATTTCATTTTTCCTGCTGATTGACTCCCTCTTTCCCCTCCAACTAATCTTGTTTCGTTTTTTTTTCCTTTACTGGGAAGAAGACGTTGCCAAAATGTCACCTCTAATCTTGTTTCCCATTTCTAGCATGTAATTTATTAATCCTCTCTCTCATTTTTTTGCCTTTTATTGAGCAGCCTACATGCTAATACAGCTCAAGTTTTATTTTCAGATTGTCAAATAAATAATTTCACAAGTCTTAAGACTAGGGGAAAAATAAGAGCTTTGAAATAATGATCACCCCTGTCTTTTTGCAGAGGCATTTACTCTTAGATCTATACAAATCACTTTTTTCAGGGATAATATAGCTGTCCCATATCAGTTAAATTAATTATTGGATGGGGTATTTAAGGAGCTGAGGTGAAAAGCCAGCCTCTGTCTCATTGATAAAGACCCACTACATAAAACTTTCACATTAATGTAACTCCAGTCTCTTAAATATAATATTCCTCCCCCCAGCCCTTAAATCTATATTGTTGTGTGACATTTTGGAGGGTCTTCTCTTTTTCTTCTCTTTTTTCCTTTGATTTCAATAAGAGTTTTGCTTGGTATCTTGCACTGCTACGTTGATAGCCTGCTTTTGACTCTTGTGAGCACTTTCACTGGATCTCTAAGTCAAAAGAAAAGAGAACTATCAGTTCTTTTAGAGCAGAGATGAATGACCATAAAATACAAGCAGAGTTTGGTCTTGCTCTCAGGCCTGCTTTAAAGTATAATATTATTTTTACTGATAGATTTTTTGCCATTGCTGTTCTTTTGGAGAGAGTTTCTAGGAGTAGGATAAAGATTAGAGGGAGACTGTCACCAACCAGATTGCCTGAAACAGCAGGTATAGCATGTTTTGGGGCAGGACTTCATCCCAAGCTGTTTAAGCTATATTAACCATACTTACCTTGTTACATTTACATAAGCTATAAAGCATTTAAAAACTAACTGAGGCAGCAAATGTGAGCTAACATTTCCCTTCCTCGAGTTAGTGCTCTGCTCATTAGAGTCACTCACTCCTCGTGTTCCTTCCACTGATTCAGTGATCAGGTAAGTGCTAAACGAACCAGCTTTGACAGCAGCCACAGAGACACAGTTTGGTGCTCTAGTCAGCACTCAGGAGAAGAGCAGGGGAGGCAGGGGAAGCTTTGTTTTGTGTACAACTTGATAATACCAGACATGATCTCAGAATGATGCCTCCCTTGGTTCTGCACGTGAGATGTGAAATATCCAGCTTGTAATTCCCAGCTTGTACCTTCCAGCTCCCAGAGATGTGAGCTCATTGCTTCATATTTGCAATATTTAGGCAAACATTCTCAAAAACAGTCTGTTAAGGACTTGGTGAAAACCTAAACAATTTGGATTCTTCCTGATGAATGCGGGTTTTAATTTACAATTTTGTGGCTAAAATGACAAGGTGTTTTCATAACCTTGCTGCAGGCATTTAACAAGGGTCCAGTTCAGGCCACATTTCACTCCTTGGGATTTCCAAGTGACAGTGCCAGTTCACACCCAAGTCCAGGGACTTAGATCTGTCATACCTTCCTCATTCCAGTGGGCTGCAAGCCTGAGTGCCCTGCTCAGATGTGGGGCTTGCACTAGACAGCAGGTCCTTCAGGAATTAAGCACTAATTATTAAAGTCTTTCTGGCTTCCTAAAGTAATTTGTTTTGTCATCCCACGTGTGGGTAGAGATGCAATGTGAAATTTGCAGACTCAGCAGATCCTGGAGTAATCCCTGCTGTGGCAGAGCACATGGATCTGGGAAATGACTGCAGATCACAGACATATGACACATTCAAATATGAGCAATCAGGGATTCACGGGCACTGCTAGAGATGTTCTGCTTTTGGGAACAACCACAGGAATACTGCTACTTAAAGGGAACAGAAGCATTCTCCAGTGCCAGAAAAGTAAAAAAAAACCACATCACGACCTGGTGTATCTCTGCTGCACTACTGACCTGGACAAGCAACCAAGAGCTCAAAAGCTCACTACCAATATCTGTTACCTCCTTGCAAGTGTGACAGTGTTCTCTGGCAGTGTTTGTCAGGCTACCATGAGCTACGTTCATATCCCATATGGATACGTATTTTTTCTTTGTTTTCCTTTGACATTAATGTTCTGGCAGAGCTTTCTAAGTGGTAAAGCAAGGAAATTAACTTACATTTTCCAGCTTGCTAAAGTAAATTAGCTACACTTTTGACTTTCTGTGGTTTCACTCAGAATGGGAGAAGCAATAAAAATGAAATAAGGCTAATCACTGTTGTTCTATGGTTTTCTCTGTGGTGTGTTAAGAGGAGAAGAACCCATAACAAAAACTCATGAGTTCATATCTGCTTAAAGCAGGTCTCTAATTAGCTTCCATAATCGGTCTCCCTGCTCTAGCAGGTGAACTAGGTAATTATCTTGTTTATACTGTAGGTGAGTCACAAAATGTTAGATAGCTTTCTCTGTACCTTTAAAAGAGGATGCACTGTAACAAGTGTTCCCAATATGAATGAACCACTGTCATAACCCACACCATCTGTTCCACACACACAGCAATGCGAGATCTCATTTTAGTCTTTGCTGCAAAGAGCTCCAGACATCAAAGAACTGTCCCTTTGTCCGCTGTCTCAATCAAAGGATTTTACCCAGACAAGTCTTTACTTCCCATTACGATTTCAGTGCTGCAGAATATCAGGTGTTTCCTGGCATGAAGAGGAGAGATCCAGTCACTGGGGCTTTTTTTTTAAGGGCCAAATCTTGTCACTGTTCACTTCCCATGGGCCTTTTGAGTCGCACAGAAGCTCCAAACTCAGCAGTTAATTAGGGTTAGTTACTCAGGGCCTGAGGCTTGAGAGACAGACTGTGGTGCTCTATACAATGCATGGCTTTTATTCAGTATAATGTGTCTATCTGTTCCCTTCCACAAGGTGAAGTACAGATATGTTGGCTAAATGCATGGTTAGGATTAAGTTGATGTATAGAGAGCACTATCTCAGTATGTTTAATTGCTCACAGAAAAATCCCTGTCTGACATACTTTTGAGTATTCTTTATTCCCCTGTTATTGAGTCTGTGCTTTATTTACATAATACAGACATTTCTCTTTCTTGCAGGTCATTTCATAGTAAGCTCTACAAAGGAATAATCCTTTTTGACAACCTTTAAAGGGTCGCAGTCGTATTTTAAGCCCGTGACCAGTAGCACTATTAGCGGCGTATTTGCAAAGAGAGGACACATAGTGCAGTTCTTCCCAATATAATGTGGAAGTGTTTCATCTCTTTTGTACTACAGAAGAGGCTTCTTGCTTGTGGTGAATGGCTGAAATATGAGACTACATATTTTCCATAATCATTAAAACAATAATGTAGCAGCTTCTCCTCAAGCTAAAAATAATCCTGTCGTGGTCATGTCTCTTTTCCTCTCTGCCTTGATAACCAAATTCAAATTCCTATAAATAAAGTCCTTTTTTTTTTTTTCATTTTTCATAGGCTTGTCCCTAGCAAATTTAGTTTCAAGGTCTTTTATTTCTGTTTCTAAAGTAATTATCCTCTGGGCCTCTTCCTTTCTTCCTGGTATGATGCTAGACTAATTATTCTTCTCCTAATGAATGCCTGAAATGTATCCCATATGGTGGCATATGTGCCTTCAGATGGAAGCTTCGTTTGAATAAAATAAGAAAATTCTTCTCTTGGGGCTTTCTTAAATTTTTCATTCTGTAACAATGATGAGTGAAATCTCTGTCTTGGGGGTAGATGCAGCCAACTTACTTTCTATTACATTTGGAGCTTTCTCTGAACTGGAGATTTCCATGTCTTTCTCTCTTGCTGTGGCCACCCCAGCTCTTCCTCCACATTGTCACAACCACTGCTTGACTGAGTCACAGCGTCAGTACATCTGAGCTGAAAGACTTTTTTGATTCCTTAATAAGTACTGTGTATATTGTTATTTCTCTCACAGTTTTCTCACCTTTCTCTAGACCTCCCTCACAGCATGCATTGCCCATTTTTACTTATAGAAGACAGTAGACTGCAGAAGTCCTGCTCATGGATATGCACAAGTTCATGTTGAGAGCTGTGCAATGGGGAGGATTTTCACCAACTCGGGTAAAAGGAGGGTCATTTTTTGCAAGCACCAGTAAGTAAAATAAGTCACACTGATACATTAGGCTTACATCAAACAAATTAAAATAGATGACACATTCCAAATTTGCCAGCCAAATTCAGTTTTCATTGCTTAAGTTCCACGGTTTTTCTATAGATTTAATGTGTTAATTGTTGTGGTTTGTGTATGACTTTTAGTCTTTTTTTTGTAGAAGTACTACAGTGCTATGTCCAGCTCGGGCTCCTGAGCACAGCAGGGCCAGGGAGCTCCTGCAGCGGGGCCAGCGCGGGCTGCGGAGATGCCCAAGGGATGGAGCAGCTCTGGGAGCAGCAAAGGCTGAGGGAGCTGGGGCTGTTCAGCCTCCAGAGCAGAGCCTGAGAGGGGCCCTCCCCAGGGGGTGTCAGGGGCTGCAGGGAGGGGGCAGAGGATGGAGCAGGCTCTGCTCGGGGGGCCCAGCAATGGCACAGGAGGAACGGGCAGGAACTGATGCCCAGGAAGTTCCATGTGGGCAGGAGGAAGAATCTCTTTGCTGTACAGTGACCCAGCACTGAACAGGCTGCACAGGGAGGGGCTGGAGTCTCCCTGACTGGAGATATTCCAGAGCTGTGTGGACACACTCCTGTACCATGTGCACAGAATGGTCCCACTGGAGCAGGGAGGTGGGACCAGATGAGCCACTGTGGGCCCTTCCAGCCCGACCCAGTCCGGGATTCTGTGAAATCTCTGAGGTATCATTCTATCCTTAAACACACTACATTTTTCTACATACTAATCACAATTTATCTTCACTTTCAGCTACCACAACACACTGGACTTGACTCTACTAAGTAACACTGTAGTAAGCAGGAGTACATCCTCTAGTTCTGGAGGTGATGCAGATAGCCTGGATCCCTCTGACTCAGGGTAGTTATTTGATACTGCTGCATAACAGAGATGCCAAAATGGAAATATCTGTCGAAAAAAAAAATCACTGATTCTGCATAAAGTTATTTTAGTAGTGCATCACTTGAATCATGCTAATAGCTTGGGAAAACATAATCGTTTTATCTGCGGCAGGTATTTGCTCTTGCTTTCAGAAACACAGTGGGGAAACACTCTATTGATTTTCATTAGAGCATTTGATCCCAAGTTGATAAAGAAAAGGACAGTAACTAACTCTGCCGCTATTAATATCGAGCTCTAGTTGGATTTAAAAAACACCTTCAGCAACATGTGAATCTGCAATCAAGGAGAATGGTAGAATAGGCAAAAAGGTCTGATTTGAAGAAGTGTTTGGAGGTCTCAGTTTCTGTTTTAATGGACAGTGTTTGCCTCTGGGTGGTCTCAGCCTGAGAACATCAGGCCAACAGCTTTGTAAAATACATACTTGTGAATGAGCTTGTTTTTTACTTGCTGGCAGTTTCTTGTTTTGCTTTCTCTTCTATGAATGAGTAATTGTAAGCATTCCAATAAGCCAGCTCAGGCTTTTAAATAACAAACCACTAGATTTCAGATCCTCTAACAATCTTTCATCTTTCGTTCTTGTAAGGTGTAATCCTTGATTTGGATTTGTTCTGTTTTTCCCCATTCTGTCCTACCCTCTACAGAATTTTCTGATATACTTGTGAAGATTTTTACCAGCCCAAAGCTGGAAGAGTCCCCAGTGATCTGTTCAATATCTTGTGTCCTCTACCTGACTTTCAATCACTCGCTACAAATAGCCAAGGGAACATAAACCATTTTAGGGCATAATAATTTATCTTTTGCAGAACAGTTGGTTTCTTTTCTTTTGCTGACTCAATGCAGTGACCACCCAGAATGCCTAATTCATAGTTCAGCAGCAGCTTCTTGTTCAGCTGCCTTATTACAATCACAGAGTCATTTTCTGACAGGGCAGTGTTTGCATATATAAACTCGATGAAAGACCAGAGGCCAGTAGGGCTGGAGGGAGGGGTCATTCCTTATTCCTACCACAGTACTGGTTGTTTTCCTGCTGGTAAGCAGTTCTGAATATCCTCTGTAACAAGTTGTGTTGCTGAAAGTAATAAATAACTCTGGGAGGCTGGGTAGCAGTAGCTTGTCTTAGCAAACCAAAGCTTTCAACGTTGACTACCTTAAGTCAGGCCCCACATTCATTGTTAAGCACCAAAACAAATTTCTGCAATGATAAAAAATTCCACTTAGCCACAAACCTAATTCTGACAACGTGAGCTGTGAGTTCTCAGAGCTTTGTAGAAGCAGACCCTTTTGATCTCTGTAATCAGATTTGGCATTCTGTCTCTCCTCACATCTATCCAGGAGCGATGTTCCAGGACTCTCTCTCGGGCAATATCAAGTGCAGGACACTGTCATTTTCTTGACGAGGTTAAAAACTTTCTGTTCTCTTCCCAAGTCAGTTTTCTTCCTTCACTGAGCCCTAGAGCCAGGAATTTCAGTAGTGTGCTGGATCCAAGAGGACAGGCTCCAACTCAGCAATTCTAACGCTCTTCGTGGCACCAGGTGTGACCCAATATTTTGGGCCCAGAATTAGGGAACTGTGATGGCACTCAATCCATGTAGATGTTTGGTGTGATCTACAGAATTATCTGAGCAGAAGGTAAACTGGAGAGTAGGATTTCACTCTGCAGGAGTGAATCACCTAGTCTGCTTTATCCATTTTGAAAATGCTGTGGGGGCAAGAATCAGAAGGGAATCTGATATTTACACCTTTGAATCCGACATTGCTGGAGTAATTTTCAAAAATCTGTCAAGTTCTCTTGAAAATTAGGTACCAGTTTATTCACTCTCAGGAAACCACGTTAGTCACTTAAAGAAATTTCTTTCTGTAGAATTAGCATCATCTTGCTGCTGGATAGAAACTTTCTACCATCCAGCCTAAACTTATTTCTTAGCACTTCAGAAGGGTCTATCTGCATCATTAGATACCTCAATCCCCCTAGGAATTTTGACTTTTGTGCTTTCTGCCATAAAAATCTGACAGACTACACGCTGGGGTTGCTCTGCGTACTACAGGTGTGGCAGAACACTGAGGGGCAGTTTAATCACCTGCTTCAAATAAAACTCCAACAGGATATGATAAAAGAAACAAGAAAAACCATTCATGTGCTGTATGTTCCAAACCCAGGGAATGGGAATGAAATGGAAAGAGTCTTCCTGTTTACCAATCCCTCTTCAATTAACAGCAATCTGATGCTGTGACAGACTTAATGGTTGGACTTGATGATCTTAAAGGTCTTCTCCAACCTAAGTAAATTTATGATTCTATAATTAGACCATAGTAATAAGTCTGCTACGTCACAAGCTTTTTCACAGCTTTGTAGCTACAACAGAGCCTTCTAAATTTTACTGCTTCTTTCCCATAACTGTTCATCTGCTGTGTGTTTTTGCCTGGTAAGAAGCATAACAAGATAATAAATCCAAAGAAGTAAAGAATTTGGAAAGCTCCAAGCATTACTCTCAAGCACCCTTTCAGATTTTCTTTGTCTGACACTTTATATTTAAAAATTAATCCAGAGCACCCCCCCAAAAAATCTATTTTACTTGTTTAACAAAATGGAGTATTGATTTGCCAAAGCCTAAACAAAGCAGCCTACATGATTCATTGATCATGAATTTGGGCCCAGTCCATGTGATCATTAACTTCTTTGTCAGATGCATTAATTTATTCATAAGCTTTGTTTATGGCAGGCCCTTTTCAGTGGCTCATTTCAAAATAAAACCCAAATGCCTTCTTTACATTCCATGTCACTGAATACAGAAGACAAAACTTCTAACATTTGATGAGCTTTCTGAAGAACCCAGGAACTCTGGAGCCTTTCATATAAGTCCAGGGTTCAGTATTATTTTGGAACTGTACTTCATGAGTATAAAATTCTCCAAAGAAAGCAACCCCTTGTGCTACCATGTGGGGAATCAACCCAAATCTGAGAACATCAGTGGTTATGAGGAGCTCCATATCCCTTTGTGCCACTGTCAGGAAATGGTGGTTGTGTGACATAAAGCTTTTCTTTGATGGGCCATTGTGGCAATAAAATATATTGGTTGGAAACTTCTGATACACAGGTTAAAGGATTTTAAACCAGGATCTGGTTAAAAACCATGGCTTAATAACAAATCAAAAGCTTTTAGTTTTTCCTTGGTACACTCTCTATTATTTAAAGTAAGTAAAGAAACAAGGAGCAAGAAAGTTCTGAGTTTTGGTGTTTTAAATTCCAGGTTTTGCTTATATAGCTTAATAGTAGGCAGCAGATATTAACAATGAAAAACAAGTCCTAATAGTCAGTACCTGAGTATTTGCTGCACTCCATTAATCCAGTATCCAAAGTAACACTGCAGTCATGAGGAAGTTATTGTAGGGTAAAGCTGAGCTGAACAGCCTGTGATAACACACAGGGTTCAGCATCTTCTCTGAAACACAGGTAACCCCTCCAGCAGCTGGATTAGCTCTACTACCTCTCCCTCGAGGTGCTGGGTTAAAGACACATCTCCCTCTCCAGAGCTGGCATGTTCACTTCCCCACCTCCTCGGAATTCCATGGCAAAGCCTATCTCCTGGGTGTGCAGCTGGCAACCTGGTAACACCACAAATGAAAATACTGGGGAAAGAAGATGAAAGAGTTTGTGATTTTTTTTTTTGGTCTTGTTTAAAGAAAGAATAAAATAGTCTCACTCTCAGTAATTTATACAACTGAGGCCTCATTTGCATGCGGGATGGGCTGCAATGCAAACTATGGAATAGTCTGACTTTGGGAGCCTGGGTATGTGTGAGGATGTGGAATTGTGTCTTTCTGTGTATCTACTAACTCTTGCAAAGAATTAGTATCTGTATGAATCAGGACATTACTGAATAAACAGCATAAAACAGTGCTGGAGCAGAGCCTCATGGAGATGGTGAGGAGGATGGGAGTTCTTCCACAAAGTGTATGTAGTGGGTTTTGGATTAGACACCAAGTCTGTACTTGGTACATAGTCACGGAGATAAGGACAGAGAATTTAGTAGCTCAATTTTTATATATTTGGGTAGGAGAAATGAACTTTATTCTGACCAAACTGAGTGTGGATAACTTGGGCAAAGTCCCCAAATAAGAAGTGGGTGGAGAGCACCTCCATGCTAAGCAGCCACCTGAAACCTCTCAGAAAATTTTGGGGCTGACTCTTAAAACTGGTGAATTTGTAAACTTCTCCTGCTGGACCCAAGCATTCCTTATGAGAAATAGGCTGCTTTTACACTTACCTCCAACGCAGCTGCTGATTTTGTGCCAACAATGGATCAGAAAACAGAATCACCCCTTGCCAGAGGCAAAGTTCTCGCGCAGCCTGTTCTATCATCGATACAAATCACAAACCTTTTCTGCACTGAGATCTCATTACAAATCATTTTATGCTCTCCAACATTCGTTTGATTAAACTTTCCTTCTTAAGTTTAAAATATGTACATCTGAAGAGAGACAGTCATGTATTATGAGCAACAAAAAGTGAGACCATCTCTATGTACAGTGTATTCTCTGCATACACCAAGTGTATACGCACATTTATGTAATAACTGCTCAAGCAGGCTCAGGAAACACAAAAAATAAATTAAAAGTTTTCCTTAATATTAATGCTATATATGTATATATACATTTTCCTGTTAGCAACATATTTTCACTATATTTTCTTTCTGTTAAAGATTAAATATGTGCCTCAAGAAATAGACTTTAAATGGATGCACAATAGCTGGCTACAATGCATAATTTCATTTAGGCACAGAATTACAAAGCAGCCATTTTTAACTTCAACTAGATTGCACATCTACTAAACTCTCAATAAATTCATCATTTGGCTGAGTCACGTTGAGAATTGTTTTAAATAAATCTATGGGAAAATTAAATTTAAGTTGAAAAGCAGCAGGAAAAAGATGTATAGTAAGTACTTCATTTGTTGTAATAGGACTATTTGGAAGGAATACAAATGCACTTCAAATTGTAAAGAGCATAATTATTTTCCTCTAGAAGCTGAATGAAATGGATCAGCTTCTCCCTCTATAATATTTAATATGAATTATCTTTTTAAAATTCAAATTGTGTTTTGAAAATTAACCATTTTCTTGGTTTACAGGAAATTTCCAAATGAGTTCTCCATTTCTTTGTTTTATTAAATGACCAAAAAAACCATATGAATTGTCTAAGCTGGTTGGACATGTAGTTCAGCTTCCTTTGGCAGTGGGCACTAACAGATGCTTCACAGGCATTTCAAAAACCCCTTTATTACAGAAACCAGGGTGGGGACAATTGGGATGGAATGGACATGAAGGGCATGGGCAAAACCCTAAACCTGAAAGGACCCTAAAGAGGTCTCCTAATCCATACCCTGCCCCAATAATCCACTGAGAGGGGAAATTTCATTCTACCCCCAACAGTGAATCTTGGCTTCAGGATCTCTTTCCCTCTCTCTCATATCCAACAAATCTGCAAATGTGCACACTAACCACACGATGCCTAATCCTTTCCAAATGCCATATGGGGTTAGTGCACTGTAGGTGACTGCAAGAGATCTGCAGTGGCCATGTAATAATTTATTGTACTAGGTGATTGCCGGGACTCTGAGACATTTTGTATCGCTTGGATTTGGTTGGGAATATCAACAGGAAGGAGGATATCGTTCCAGACAGCCATCCATCAAGTGATACTTAAGTGCTGCTAAGAAACAGTCAGAACTGTTAGATTTAATGACTCTAACCTCCTTTTCCAGACAGCCTACCAAACTTGTTCTGACAAGGAATGATTAAGGTTTCACCCCTTAAAAAAACCCCAAAAAAACCGCAAACAAACACACACAAAAAATCGCAAAAAAAAAAAAAAAAAGAAATCACAAAAAACCCAACATCAACAACAAAGGCAAGATTTGAAGTAGGAGGTTTTTTTTAGCAGAGAGGGCCAGGTTTGCTGCAGAGTGGAGCACTGAGCAGCAGCAGAGGAGCAGCTTCCAGGCCTTACAGCAGTGTGTTTACACGGGCGTGGTGCTGGGCTGCCTCCTGTGCGCTGCTGAGAGGCAGATGGTGCCTCCGAGTTAGTGCTATGATACCGCAGCAACGAGCGTCTGGAGCTCGGGCTGGGACCGTCCACGGAGCAACACAGCGCTCCGTGAAAGCACCAGCTCGGGGTCATGTGTCTTCATCCCCCTCTCGGCTCTCCCGGTGAAGTCTGCCACAGGGGAACCAGGATAATGCATGTAGCCTACCTGAAAAGCCACCCCCACTTAGCCTACCTGCTCCTTCAAGATGCTTAAGCCAACGTTTAAAACTTCCCCTCCAATTTTCTGTCCTTTTTTTGTTTTCTTCTTGTCTCTAAAGATTTATGCCCACAGTCAAATGCCAAGTAAAAGAATACTTTTCTTCTGAAAATGTTATTCTGGCGCTGACCTTCCTCCACGCGTAGACTTTTGGGGGGAGTTTAACCTCCCGGGGAAGAATGATTGATATCCTGGGTATTGTAGCCCTGGGCCTGGTCTAAAAATGAAAAGTTTGTAAATTCCCCTCGAAGGAGCCCTACAAGCCAGGAATATGTGCTGGACAAGGGAGGCACAGATGCAGCTCTTTAACCAAGATCATGAATGACAATGGACAGTTACACTGTACAGTGATAAATTGTTGGCTTCTGTGGGTTTGGAGTGCATCCCCCTTACCATCCTAAGGAAATTTCAACAAGAATTTTTGATTTACCGTGTTTGTGTCACCCATAATTTTGTATACTTCTATCGTCTTCACTTTCATTTTTCACAGTTGTTATTTACCCTTTTTGAGACAGTTCTGATCTCTATTGTGTGACCATTTCTCTGGTTTGATGCAGTATTAAATAAATACTGTTCAGGTACTTTTCTTAGGAGAGACAACACCAAACTCTTTAGAGACTTTGCCTAAAAATAAAACCATGCCAAGGAAGCTGCAAGCATTAAATGCCTACTTTATAAAATAAGTAACTGCCTTTGGAAAAGAAGCAAATGCAAATTCTAGTTACTGTGCTTGAAAGAGGTGACAAGGAGAAGTGCCAGCATCTTGGCTCCCGTTGCTGCTTTATTGTCACAAATTGTTAGTTACATTTGAAAATTATGGATCTCTCTCATTGTGAAAGTTGTGTCTGCCAGTTGGTGCCTGTACACTAGAGTGGGTTTACCCAATTAGCAGGATTTCCCATGCAGGACCCGGAATGGCTGTGCACGAATCCTAAACACGCCGCAGCTGAGGCTCAGCCTGGGACTGCTGGTCTGAGAACAACTGCTCCACCAGGTGAGCTCAGAGGCTGCACAGGGTGGAAATGAGCCTTGGCACATCTCACCTCGCTCTGTCTGCCTGCAGTTCCCTCTCTCCCTGGCAGATGACTCTGCCCCGATCACAGACACGCTGTGCAGCAGACGGAACAGGATTTTTAACCCCAGTGCACTCAGGAAATGAATCAGGTCATGGAAACAATGACATTTAAGTGCTACTTGTAATCTTCATGGTGGGCCATCTCAAGCTATTTGCATCTCTCTTCTGGCTCTCAACCAAGTGAGACTCCTCCCGTGAGGAGCTATTCAAGGCACATCTAAGGCTCACACTGAGATGATGGGAGGGCGATCAGGCAACTGCTTTACGGGAAAAACATCCGAGGGACTTAAGAGTTTGGATTCCTGTAGGAGTTCAAAGTAAAGGAGGAGGCACGAGTGCAGAAATAACACTCCCGAGGAAACACAAGTTCAGCTGCAGCTCTCCACCAGCCCCGGGGGCTCGACTGCACGTTCCCTGTTCGGGTCCCACCGAAGGGTGGAAACCGAGCACAACAAAGTCTGCCACCAATAATGCCAGGCTGGGCACCTCCACCGTCTTTCTGACTGTTGCCAGATATAGTTTTCTCCATTTTCTTAGTACAGGTAAGTAAAGATGCCACATTTCCAACTGAGTCACAACCCGGAGATCACAATGAACTTCAACTAAAAGCTATTAACGGCGGACTATAAAACTATGAAGTATCTGCTGCTTCTGTAGTAGATGGACAAAATGTAATCATTTAAAAAATGAAGAAGAAAAAAAAAAAACAAACCCTCTCCCCTACCAGTAGTTAGCAATTCACATCTTTTCCCTTCCTTCAAATAGTAGGTAGGCTTTGGAGGTAAATTTTTATTTCTCTAGTAGGCACCGAAAGTGATAACTTCTTTATACAGAAAACAAAGTGGCTGTAGCCCTCCTAATCAGTGTTTTGATGATCTACAGATCATGGCAGGCAATGCTTTATTAATTAGTCCCAAGTTAACAAAACCAGCTCTGTTCGCAGACCCACTCAAATAATAATAAGTGTTGGGAAAATACTAAACTTATTTATAGCTTCCACTTTTATTTTAATGGCTTGGGTAGAATCAAAAAATATCGACATTACTTTGAAAAATGTGATGAACTTTATTTTAGTTGCTCTTAACCACTGTAAGGCAGTCATGCTCCGAATATAATAAATAAATAAATATAAAAGACTGTTTATTAATATTTTTCTTTCATGAATTTCTAATTTGTCAGTGGATATAGTATGATGTAAGTCCTATCTTTTGATGATCACCTCAGTGCTAAGCAGCAGTAAATGTTTACATAGTACACTTTGAACTAATATATTTTGTGTTGTGCATGTCTCTTCAAAATTCCTTTTTTTTTCTTCTTTAAAAGGATACCTAGCTCATTCTGATATTTGGGTTTCTAAACTTGCTAAGTATATTTTTTTCCTTTAAAAATAGACACAACACTGTTTTCGTGAGGATGGATACAAAACAGGATATAAAACATTTTGATTGAACCACATGACATGTAATTATTATGTATTAAGGTATTCTGGGAGGAAGGTAAAGGTTTTTCTGCTCAAAGCACACTTCTTTTCTACTTAAAACTGGAATGTTTTTGTGGTTAAGATACCAAATCAAACCATTCATTATTCATCCCCACTGAGATATGGATGCTCTGGATGCAAACTGAGACCCCCAATTTAAACAAACTCTATTCATTCTATACTTGTCATTATTGGTCAGTGCCATTTGTCATGATTTGAACAATCTCTGTTAACTTTCACAGGCCCCACATCTCATTTTATGTAGCTAAATCTGGGCTCTAAACTTCCATTTGTGGCATCTGTTGTGTCTCCCTCTCCAGCTACCCTGTCTGTCCCTCCTGCTGGGAGAACCTGAGCTGACACAGTTGCTGCTGGCAGTGTCACTGTCTGCTTTTCATCCAGAAAAATGAGTTCTGTGTCTTAAACACCCTAAAGGAGCCTGAGTTGGATGCTTTATGTCATTCTGCATTTTACTCAAGCAGCAAAGGTTACTCCTTCTCTATTCCCTCCATACCAGTGTGTGTGACTCAACAGCAGCATTTCAGAAAGGCTCTCGTGGGAAATGGGGTGAATGGGATCACTGCAAAATTGCAAACCCTGGGATCCAGCATTCCAGAAGCATTGATTTTACCAGGAAAACTGTAAACTGAGTTATATTTCAGCATCAAGGATCCTCTTCCCTCTTGTAAACGTTTTCATCTTCAAGGACATAAGATAAAAAGAGGTTCTTAATGCATTTCAGACGGATATTAGAGAAAACAAGGCAACCAGCAGTAGGACAAGAGGGCACAGTCTCAAGCTGTGCCAGGGGAGGTTTAGGTTGGATATTAGGAAGAAATTTTTTACAGAGAGAGTGATCAGACATTGGAATGGGCTGGCCAGGGAGGGCGTGGACTCAGTGTCCCTGGAGGTGTTTAAGGACAGACTGGATGTGGCATCAGTACCATGGGCTGGGTGACAAGGTGGGGTTGGATCAAGGGTTGGACTTGATGACCTCAGAGGTCTTTTCCAATCTGGTTGGTTCTGTGATTCTGTGATTGAACCATAGACCTCAGCAAAACAAAAGTTACCTGCCTTTCTGAGAGACTTGCAAATCTTTATAGTTGTCAGACACTATTGACAAAAAACAGAATATTGGAGATCTTGTGCTGTGCTCCTTCATGCACAGCAGGAATCTGAGGGTCCATGGATCCACTGGAATTTGAAAAGCACCTTTGCTTTATGTAAGAAATCAATGCTCAGACTAGTCCAACAGCATGTGTTCTGTTTGGGTACACTCCTCACCTTCCTTCTGTGAGTCTGTGAAAGGACAGTAGTGATCAGTGCATTAATCACTAGGTATTAGAGCTTAATAAATTACTTCCTATCAGCTGAGCTGCCATAATAGAGCAGGTCACTGTGTGTGTACACCAGCCCGTCCTCCTCCTCTGGAAAATGCATCAGCCAGTTACTCTGAGCTTTTCCCCACGTTGTGTTAGCTCAGAACTTCTTGGACCAATGTAGCTCAGTTTAATCATAGAATCACAGACTGGTTTGGGTTGAGAGGGACCTTAAAGCTCATCCAGTCCCACCCCCTGCCATGGGCAGGGACACCTTCCACCAGCCCAGGTTGCTCCAAGCCCCATCAAACCTGGCCTTGGACACTTCCAGGGATCCAGGGACAGCCACAGCTTCTCTGGGCAACCTGTACCAGGGCCTCCCCACCCTCACAAGGAGGAATTCCTTCCCCATATGCCATCTAACCCTGCTCTCTGTCAGTGTGAAGCCATTCCCCCTTGTCCTGTCCCTCCAGGCCCTTGTCAAGAGTCTCTCTCCATGTTTCTTTCAGGCTCCCTTCAGGTCCTGGAAGACCACAATTAGGTCACTCCAGATCTTTCTCTTCTCCGGGCTGGACAATCCCAACTCTCCCAGCCTTTCCTCCCAGTAGAGCTGCTCCATGCCTCTGATCCTCTTGGTGCCTCCTCTGGACTCTCTCCAGCAGCTCCATGTCCTTGCTGTGCTGTTCCCCAGGGCTGGAGCAGCTCTGCAGGGGGGTCTCACCTGAGGGGCAGAGGGGCAGAATCCCCCCTACCCTGCTGCCCACGCTGGGGGATCAGCCCAGGGCACGGGGGGTTCTGGGCTGGTTCATGTCCAGCCTCTCCCCCACCAGCACCCCCAGGTCCTTCTCCCAGGGCTGCTCCATCTGTTCATCCCCAGCCTGGGTTGATCCCAGGAGCTGCCTCGACTCAGGTGCAGCACCAGCACTTGGCCTTTTTAAATCTCATGAGATTCCCATGGGACATTTCTTGTCCAGGTCCCTCTGGATGGCCCCGTCCTCCAGGTGTGTCACTGCACCCTCAGCTTGGTGTCACCTACAAATGTGCTGAGGGTGCACTTGATCCCTTTGACAGTGTCATTGATGAAGATATTTAATAACCCCAGCCTCAATATTTCTGATACCCATGCCTAGTGTTGGAAATCTGTCTTACTTATTTTGGAAACCTGCTCTCCCCTCAACAAAAATAAATCCAACCAGCCCAAAACAAATAAAAGAAATTTTCAAGTTTCTCAAACCTATTAAATGCTGTTGTTCTCAGTGTAGACAAATTAATGTGAGGCAGCTTGGCACATTTAAAGGGAATAAAATGAGATTGGAGGTTCGAGCTCTGATACACTTGACATACTTTGCTACGATAGGGAGGTTTTTCTTCACAGAAGCTTAATTGCCCCTCATTCAACAGCGAGGATAGACTTTCTAGGTCAAGGTCAAGACTCACAGGTGCC
Source organism: Chiroxiphia lanceolata (assembly GCF_009829145.1). Lineage (NCBI taxonomy): Eukaryota > Metazoa > Chordata > Aves > Passeriformes > Pipridae > Chiroxiphia > Chiroxiphia lanceolata. Next base: position 17,351,818 of record NC_045649.1, read on the forward strand.
AAATAAAAAGAGCCTTTCTCTGAATTAGTTCTTGCCCTAAAGACAATAAAATATATTTCTGGAGTCCACATGGGATTGCTGCTTGCAAAGATCAGATGCTATTTTCTCCATTACTGCTAAAGAACAAAACTGCTCCAGCACAAAATGCTCACTTTTAATTTCATGGGAACTTTAAAATTTCATGAGAACTTTAAGATGTGGTATTAGAAGAGTGCAGGAGTGATAATCAGTGGTAACTCTTTACATCCAGTCCTCAGAACACAGTGGAGTGCAGGAGGTTTGTTTGGAATTACTTCCTATGTTTTAGAGAATCTGAAACGACGTTTTTCCTCCTTCCTAACCATGATACTAGACTGTAAAGGAGTGCATCTGCTCCCTAATTAGTATATCACGCAAAATAAACTGCTTTCCCCAAAAAAGAAAAATATTCTACCCCGTACTTACAGAGAAACAAACACAGTTCCCCACACAGTGGTGATGAAGCACTCTCCAGAAAGACAGACAAGGATTTAAATTTGAATTTCAGTTCCCTGGATAGAAGAAGCTGTGATCTGAAGCACCCTACCTCTTCAGTGAGTACTTTAGCTACTGAGGCAAATGAGGGTAGAAGAGGAAGCATCCTCATCTTGAAGCATCATTTTAGCCATCTGTCTCAAGGAAGGAAATGTTCCTCATTTTTTCAAAATAAACAGTAAATGAAGGTCAGCATTTCCCCCTATCTGAAGTCCATAGAAAGGTGGTATTTATGACATACTTGATCCTTCAGGTTTCTAAATGAGTATGTTAAATGGCCCTCTGTCCACTCTTGTTTGTGCACTCCAGCTCTTTATTCTGGAAAAATTCTTAAGATCTCCTTGTTCAGAATTCTTCATGAAAAAGATCTTGGAATTAACCAATACTCATAGGGAATATGGGTTGGTGTCTGGAAAGAAGGCGGTTCAGAGACCTGTGAACATGATGCATTAGCTACCACCAATAGAAGCACAGACATGTTGACTGATTCAGGAGGAAAGTTCATTTTCCATACAAGGGATTAAATTCTAAAATTGAATAAATTTTAATGTTGTTCTGCACCTGCACAGAGCCCCAGTCCCGGGGTCTTTATGTATATGAAATTACCCACAGAAGTCTATGTGATATATTTATTCATCATATTTCCTCTTGCACAGCAAATTCATATGACACTTGAGACTAAATAAGATTTTTTTCTTCTCTCAATATAATTCCTTAAAATATCATCATTCACAATATTAGCTATTTATTATATTTGTGTGAAAGATTGTATCATTATTGTCACAGAAGAAAAATATCAACTAAAGTAATTGCATAGCCTCGAAATAAACACAAGACTTGCTGTTTTCTCATGTCATTTAGTGTTACCAACTGTTCATTCTCCTCAGCTAGAAGGGAAATGCTTGTGAAGGTCTAACACAATCTTACAAGCACTTCCTGTCAGGTTGACAGTATAAATTTTCAAAAAAAAAAAAAAAAAAAGGAAAACTACAAAAAGAACTTGTATTTTGGCTGGATTTGCCAAAAGTATTTTCCTGAAAGATCCAAGAGAAAGTCTCCATTATGAGCACCCTTAGTAAAATCTGCCTGTTCATGTATTTACTGTGTTTACTTGGATTTTGGACTCAGAGAAAAGAGGCGTTTCAATTTTATGACATATCAGTGACATGTTATTCTGAACTCTCAAAAACGATTTAATCTTTTACTAGTCATGTTTTGTGTCTGCCTAAAGATGACAGGGTTTAATAGTTTATAATTAAAGGACAAAAATTAAGTTAATATGGATAGTTTCTTGGCACCATAAGTTCTCTACCTACTAGAGAAACATTTTGAATGCTCTCTGGAGAGTCAGTCCTGTGAGGAGTGGCTGAGGGAGCTGGGGGGGCTCAACCTGGAGCAAAGGAGGCTCAGGGGGGACCTTCTGGCTCTGCAACCCCCTGACAGGAGGGGGGAGCTGGGGGGGGTCGGGCTCTGCTCCCAGGGAACAAGGGACATGAGGAGAGGGAACGGCCTCCAGCTGTGCCAGGGGAGGCTCAGGTTGGACATCAGCAGGAATTTCTCCCTGGAAAGGGTGGTCAGGCTTTGGCAGGGGCTGCCCAGGGAGGTGGTGGAGTCCCCACCCCTGGAGGTGTCCAAGGAAGGAGTGGAGGTGGCACTGAGTGCTCTGGGCTGGGGGACAAGGTGGGGATTGGGCACAGGGTGGACTCCATGGTCTTGCAGGTGCTTTCCAACCTCAGTGACTCTGTGAATATTCAGTGGAATCTCAATAACTTGCCATAATGTTTGGAAGATTCACAGAAAATTAAATTTCTAAAGATTACTGAGGAAAAGCCATTTGCTTGGGATGCAAACATACAACTTGGGAGACAACTTGCAATCTCATTTCTTCTTCTTTCATCTTCATGGACAAATAACCTCTGTATGATTCTGCATGACAGCATTTCAACCACAGTGATTATTAGTGACATATGCCACGAAAGTCTCCAAGTCTACAGGGCTTTGTACTTGGAGAGGTGGGTAGGCAGCACAGACCTTCTGTGTGCATGTTCACAGGGATTATGCAAAAATAATATTAAAATTCTTCTCAGTGTTACAGTAAATGCTGTGCAGCAGCTCCTGCAATACTCAAAGCAGAGCAGATGTCGTAATGCTGAGCTCTCATCCCAGCAGAGTACAACATTAAAAAAATTGTTACTTTTGGTTTTAATTCACTACTCTATGGATGAAAGAAGTCCCATCTGCTTACTTTATATTTAAATGAAAACATAAATGTTGTCCTGTGCTGACATTAGGCTTGATATTGCACAGAGACCTGAAGCAGCTAAAATTTACATCTAACAAATATGTTTTCTTACATACAACCATCTGCATGAGGAAAGCAATGAATGGGTTAGTGAAGCTATTGTAAACAGGATTCAAAGTGTGACCCATTTTTGTGCCACTGTGGGAATAAAAATTACAGAATTTTAGGAAGGCTGGAACCATAATTCCTCCCGTGGGAGAAGTTTGGTCACAGAGGATAAAGGGAAAATCAATTGCTGGAAAGATTAGATCTGAAGACAGTAGTGATTCAGCCTGGCTAAAAGCACACAGCTTTTGAAGGGCTTCTCAGGACTTCAGAACCACCTCTAAAATCTTAAACCTGTCTCTGATCCAATATCAGTGGGAGTTCTGGTTTCACAACCCACTCTTGTAAAAGAGTGGCTCAACACAACAGGAAAATGGAGAGATGTACCTGCTCAGTTTGAAAGGAAAGAGGAAAAGATGATGGGGATATTAGAATGTTCTTTCCCTCACAAGCTCAGTTCTTTGATGGAAGAAAATAAAAATCAGCATGTCAGAATGGTTTTCTGGGATTATTATCAATGAAAGCATCCTTTTTTTTTTCTGTGGGGAGATAGTTCAGCATGGGCAGTTTTGATAACATGCTAATCACTTCTGTAACTTTTCAGAAAAATGTGTTCATAACTCAAAGAATAAAATTTCAGACAACAATTTGATTTTTGCTTTTTGTTTCTTTTCCCCCACAGGACCTATATTTCTAATACTGAAACTTATGGCTTCAAGCCTATAACTTCCTTCAAATAAACCTGATGAGATCTGGGGTAAGAACTGGCTTTAGTGGCAAGTTCTGCCTGAGTAGAAACTTCAGGGTTGAATTGGTGTCTCCTCTCATAGAAAGAGGGAGAGGGTTTCAGTTCCATTTGCCAGTGATTCTCCTTACACTTGCCAGGATGAATAATGCAAGGTCAACAATGAGATCCCAGCAAGAGGAAGGACCTTTCATAAAAGCAGGATGGTGTCCTGAAAACAGAGCTCTCTAATTGTATTTTACTGCTCAAGATAGAACGAGCCATATTGGAAAACTTGGAAATTCAGGAGATTTAGCGCAGTTCCAAAGCATTCAAATGATATCTCATAAAAGAATAAATTAAAAAGTCATTTCCTCAACCTCCACAACCTCCTCTACAACCTTCCCCTCATGTATGAAACAGCAGATTACATACAGAAGCACAGAAAACAAGAAAACACAGCTGATGAACTTACTCCTTCTAGAGTCTGGGGGAGAAAAAAGTGAGAATTATTCTTTTTCTTCTCATACTTAAGTGAAAGGACTGGGATGATGCCTTTGTGAGGTAAAGATATACAACATTTAAAATAGAAAGTGCCCACTGGGTTCTAGGTTTCAACTCTTGGTGAGTGACTGTCCATTTTTAAACAACTTGAAATGCTGATTTCACTTTTTGAAAAGGTACTTCAAGGTTCCTGCTGCAGAGAAAAGTGAGAAAAGACAATTATTTCCTTCCACTCTCAAGTATTTTTAAAGTATTCTGACTTTTCAGAGAGTGAGAGCACCACTGGCAGCCAGACTAGTTTTATCAGCCCCAATCCGAATGGAAGCCTTTTTGCCTTCAGTGGGATTTTAGCAGATGCCCAGAGATGAGGACTCAGGAATTTGCAACATAAAATCTGGCTGTGACTAGTTCCAGCTGTGGCTTTAGCAGGTCTTCTCAATTTTTTCGATTCAGCAAAATTAATAAAGATTCTCCTGTTTACCTTCTGGGCATATTGTGGTAATGAATTCCTTGATGCCCTTGTAGATGGACAGAACCGTAGCTGATTATTAATATCCTTAGATTCAGCAAATATTCACAGACTCCCTTTCATGGAGCTATAGATTTCAAGGCCAGGAGGGCCTTGATCTTGTCTCTGATTAGCTCAATTAGTCTGCTTCCTTTAACATCATTTTCTGACCTTTTAATTGCAGTTATAAATTGCTGTGAAACTCAATAGTTGGAGATGCTGATGGAAATATCGTGAAATAACCTACATTAACATACATGCATACATTTTCTTATGTATTTATGTATGTATGGGCAAACAAGTGAAATCATTAGGTTATCAGTTTACCAATAAATTAGTGAAATCACTAGTAATTTCTTTTTGTGATTGGTAGTCTGCATTGCAAAACGAAGATTAAGGCAGTTGGCAGAAGTCTTGCTCTCCCATCCCCTCTCACTTTCCATTTCCTGTGTCCTTGGAGAGTGTCATAATGCAGCTCTGTGCATTTTCAGCTAGACTTTGCCAGATGTCTACTTCCTGCATATATTTGGAAGAAGCTAAGCTTAATTTAATTGTGCCCCAATTCAAGAGAGTATCCCTATGCTGGCAAGTTGATTAAGCATGGTGGTAATTTTAATTATCTCCTTATCTCTCACTGGAGTGCAGTTAGTAGAGCAGATGAAGTTAACCCCATGGATAAATACCCTTTTTGAACTGAGGCCTGAAAAAAGAAGGATAAAGCTTTCTTTTCAACATCGAAAATTAGCCTTTACCTGTCTGAAGCCATTTCTTCTCCACTTCTCAATCCATCTATGGATCACTTCCTCAGGAGAGTCTGACATTACATCTGAATTACCTTTATTACTGGCTTTTTTTCTCCCAGATAGTTCTGCTCTTGCCTGTGATTCATTGCTGTCTTTTACCTGTGACAATGCTAAGTTGGCTGCTCAGGCCTTTTTTGGGTTTTGTTTTGTTGTTTTGTTTTGTGTTTTGGTTTTTTTGTTTTTTGTTTTATTGCCAGCTGTTCCGCTCTCCACATGACTAATTCTTTTGTGTGGGTTTTGTGAAATGGCACAAGGCCAGTATTTAAAGATGCAAGTTAGTGCACTGAAGATCTGAGGAGATGTAGTGTCAATTTTACATGTCACAGTCATGGTGAAATTGTAGAGACACCCAGAGTTCACATTTCATTTAAGAATCAAACACATGAAGATATTATTTTCAAGCATTGCATTTAAGTGCATTTAATTTTCTCTCTAAAAAAAAAAAAAAAAGCCCTGTAGGAAAAGCAGCAGCACAATTTAAATGTCGCTTTGCTTCCCAATGATGAGTTTCATATCCAGTCATTCTACTCCAGTGACAAAGCTCACATCTCCACTAACATGTTTCTGGCCATTTGGCCCTGTTTTCAGCTGGATGTGCACAGCAGCTTGAGTGCACTTTTGTATACTTAATTGTCTGGGTTTTAATTAACACCAAAGAACAATGGCTTGGAGAGAAGAACAGAGAGGGATTCCATAAATGAGAAGGTCATTCACCACACAAAGGCAAAAAGTCCTTTACTGTAATGGGATTGTAACATCCCAGCGTGCAGCAGCTGAACTTTTCTTATGTTTTATGAATATCAAGCCATTTGCAGACTTTCTGTGTATCTCAGATTATTAATAAACACAACAGGATTCCTGCTTGCCTTATGAATACACACTCCCAGTATGTGGCTGCAGAGAAGTTCAACTTGCTCTGGACCTCCAACCTGGCAAAACAGTTCGATTGGAGGTGGGACAAAAATAGCCCCTGATCTATATAAACATATATCTGTGCATATATTTATGGATCCCTCATGCCCTGTGAGACAGAAAGCTGGTTGTGCATGTCCAGAAGCATAATCCTGACTCATTTTCTTATAAAGCTGTCAATGGATACCGGAAAGCTCAACTTGTTCATGTTCAGGAACAGCGTGGGAGAGAGCAAAATACTCAGCATACATTTGCAGGACTTGAAACTGCTCCTTTCACCCCAAAATCCTGTATAGTAGTTGTTCAATTTAATCCAAAGTACAACTCAGGCATACCTAGGGCGACACACAGCCCCTGCTTAAGCAGTAAAAGGAAGGAACACACACCAGCTAAGAGGGGTGAGTCAGTGAGTGCTTCCTCCATTGGCAATTTAGGCAAGAAGAATATTGCTGACAGCACAATCCCACCTCTGGGATCAAACTCACAGTCCTGCCCAGCACTGAAACTGCCACATGAATTTCCTGAATTCCTCCTTTTGCATCTCATTTGCAGGAAACTACCTCCAGTTATAGCAAGACAAAATCAGGCAGTGAGAGGCTGCAGCAGGGCTGTGAGAGATTGGTTTTAGTTATTGATTCTTCACAATTTCTGCAGCCCCTGAGATGTCCTTCGAGATCCAGCATTAGAGTACTGGCCAGGCCAAATCTTGCCTCACTTATAAGAGCTGCTGAGTTTACATCTTCAGGGAATATTGATCTACTGTAAATAACCTTTTTTTGTTTCGAGCAAGCTGAAACTCCAGAGGAGAGAGGACAGCAAAACCCTCTGCCAGTGCTTATGAAAAACTCCAGAACAGAATAACACTGCTTTGAAAACTTGAAAAGTGAATCCCAAACTAGACTGCAAATGTAATATAGAGGGGATGCTCTGAGAAGAAAATGTAATATATATATAGCACCTCTTCTTAAGTGAGCTTGAGCAATGTCTGGCACAACTAACCCTTTAAAATACCATTGTTGTTTATTTGTTTAAAAAGGACTTAAGAGGCTGGAAATGAAAGGGGAGATGCTAAAGGAAAAACCCACAAAAACCCTCTTCCCTTCTTGCTGGTAAAGAATGCAGAGCAGGTGTTGTCAGCCTGTTACTGGTGCTATCAGCCAGCATCAAAAGCAGTTGGCAAGGCTCTCATCATGCAGAAATTCCAATCAGTTTTCTCAGTATATTCTAATTACTGTAGTGACACTTGTTGTGGGTCTAAATGACTACCCCATCACAGCAGACAGGTCTGCCTTTTATTTAGGGTTTATTGGCTCTTAAATTCCTGCATCCTCTAATTGCTTATCTATCCTACCAAACACATTTAGAAGTCCACATTTATTCTTCTGTATCACCTCATGCACATTAAGGGCTCTGCACATTAAGGGTTCTGCTGCCATCTCTCACCTACACTGTGAGACTTTGTCCACCCCAGTTTCACACCAAGAGAGTGAATTTTCTCCTCCTTCCTGCTTTGCCAAGGGATTCCTCCAAATAATGGCTCCTTCTGCTGGCTGTGCTGGTGGCACCCATGTACAGGTGCTTAACAGGAGCTCTGGTACAGAAACGTTCCTTTCTAACCCCTTGATTCTTTACTATTGTGCTCCATACGAAAAATAAGGTTTTTCACATAAACCAGCTAAGTGTTGTACATATTTTTCCACCCCAAAGACCTTAATTTTGTTCATGCCTCCCAAAAGCAGCTGGCAATCACTCAGCAGAGGCTCTGCCAGGAGCCAGCTGTGGCACAGTTAATTGACGTGTGTTACTTCACTCAGAAACACTGAACATATCACTTATTTGCCTGATCTGGACCTGGTTCAAATAAGCTGGAGATCAATACAAACTTCTCTTTTGATTTCAGCAGATATTGGATCCTATCCCTAAAATGCATATTATTCCTACTGAGAAACAAGCCCTGATGTACAGCAAGGTAGGCATAAAAGCAAACTGTGTTTTGCTTTCACAAGCACAGTGGTCAAGATGAGCAAATGAATAAATGAATAAACTATGAAAAGTGGGAGTATATTGCTGTAATTTCCATTCCTCAGTTTGCTGTGCCCCAGTAGGATTTTACTCCAAATATTTTAATCGTTTGCTGATCAGACCATGGATTACCTTCCCAAATTAATCCCCACGTAGCTCTGTGCTCACATGGCCCAGTCCATGCAGAACTGCTCTCTGCTGCAGTATCTGACTTAACACAAACATCCTTTTCATGCTATGAACCTGAAATCTGGAAGTTTTCCTTCCTGCATGGTCATGATAGAAATCTGATGCTCTGGTAGACATTGTACCTCGAGCTTTAGCTAATCCAAGTTTAATGCAATTACCTGTACATGCTGATTTTGTATGGAGCCAGTTAAATGCTGCAGGTATGAAACTGAGTTTCAGGATGCTTTGAAAATTACCATGAAGTCACTATGGAATTATGGGAGTTCCAGAAGTGCAGTTGTACATCAACACACAAAAAAAAAAACACTCACAAAAAAAAATCTCATTTGAAAAAATCTGAGAGCAGGGGGATCATTGATTTTTGTCCTCCACAAATAGAGTACTCTACCAGAGGATGAAACCTCTGGTTGCAAATTCCCGTAACTCAAACATGAGATTGACTTTAAAAAAACATAAAGGTTGAATCACTGTCGTCATCCAAGCTGAGAAAACTGCAAAAAATGAGAAAACAAACAGCACAAGGGATTTATAAATTTATCTCACAAATATAATCTACATTATTATTATTATTATTATTATTATTATTATTATTATGCTTAGAGGAAAAAAAATGTTGCTCCCACTCTGATTTTAAAGTTTACCTTACTCTCTCAGTCAATGTTCTCTTATATAATTAAATATTTAGATTTTTTAAAAAAAGAACCTTGTTGCACATCCTTCCTTTTTCCTAGAGATAAAAGTAAATCTTCACTCATAATGTACAACCACTTCCGAAGAAAAAGAACTTATATTTTGGACTACAGATGGAGAAAGCATCCAGTGCCTAATGGTTGACACAGTTAAACAATTGTATCCCTTTTCTGTGTCTTTATTCTCAAAACAAACTGTTCTGTCTCAACATTTAAAATATTTTCTTCTTATGATACCTGTTGTGACATTAAGTGAACTCTCTTTGTATGAACACTTTTCTCTATGCTCAGGTACTGCCTTTCATTTCATGCTGACTTAATGACCCCAACACTAATATTCCAGTTGAGCTCATTGACCAAAGACTTTACTGTGAATTATGGTGCAGGGTGAAACAAGTAGATGATTTAGGCCACGTCCCCTGTACCACCAGATCTGCACAACAAAATGATACAGAAATATATGATGTACCATCTGGCTTCTGGGCTCTGGGATCATGTAACTGTGAGTACAAAAGGGAGTAGTAATCCATGTAATTACTACTTGTATTTGAGGCAGGGAAAGAGAAGAAAAGAAACTGAAAATTCATTAAAACACTTACAGTAAGTAGTAGCTGAGTCACTAAACTTAGGCTTTAGACTTCTCAGTAATAACATCCATGCTGATCATCCCTCAGGTTGCTAATTTATTTTAGACTGCTGTGATTTTTCTCCCACCATGCCATGATGGCCAAGCAATGACAGCTCCAGCTGCGGAAAGTGCCACGAGTGCACTGAAACCCAGGGATCCAAGGCTCCTTTCCAGAGCACAGGTACCCAGCCCTGCCTGCATCCCAACTGTGCTGGAACAGGACCCAGGGTTCTTCACTCTGGCAGGAAAACCTCAGGCAGGTGCAGAGCAGGAGATGAAGATCCAGCAGATCCCTTGGTTTGGATGACTGGTAACCATCGCAACGCACAGTTTGGACCACGCTATCCTACAATTTAGACAAAAATACTAAGTACCAAATAGAATTTTGCATCTAACCTCTGCCAATTAAGAATAAGTTAAAAAGTGAGTGTTATCAAACATATAATAGTTTGGAAGAAAGAAAATTTTCTGTAGCAGAAGTAAGACTACACTTCTGTCTATTATCAGCTTTATTTTTAGATGTCCAGACTGAATTTAATTGAAGCTGTCTAAGCTCTCAAAGTAAAGAATTCAGAGGAGTTTTTTTATAGATTCATGCACTAAAGTACAATTGCTCCCCTGGAGCAGGATTTCTTTATTTTTTATTTTTTTTTTCATCTTTAGGCTTTACCCAACTCTTTAAATCATCCATCCCAGGCTGGTTTCTCTTCAATTGTTACTCATTTTGACACTGCCTGTGAATTGAGCTCTGGATTCTGGAGATCATCAGCATGGAGTGCTATTGTTATACAGCAGGACAGAGGCTGGGCTTCCTGCTGCAAGAGTGGCCAGGCACTTACACATGCTGATCCCAAACACAGTCACATGCACAGGCAGCACACAATAGCCCAAGGAAATAAAATTAAAAAAAAAGGCTTCTTTAAGCACATAAAGAAATTATGTCTATAAAGCTATCATGTTGCACAGGATGCCAGATGTTTGAATGACTGTATTAGACAAGGTACAAAAGGTATCTCTTCTACACACAAACACTTTTTATTTGCAGCCTTAGCATTACTTCTTTATTATTATTATTATTTTAATGCTGTTTTGACCACTTAAGCAGCCTGTTATTTCCTTTTTATTTTCCTTAAAGTTGACTATGTTTTATATATGCCACAGCTTGTATATGATGGTATAATGCTTTCTCTTTCTAATTTATTTTGTTACCTCTGTGGATAAAATGAATAGTGAATGCTGACTTATTTCATAAGATTTATTAAGCCTTTGGGGAAACTTCAATGTGCTCATACAGAGAGGCAATATAGAATGTATCCACTGTATCATGACATGGAAATTACAATCCTAAGCTAGAAATAAATGACATTCCAGAAAAAGCAGAAGGAGCAACATTTAAAGAGTTAATAATGAACCACTTGTCTTCATTTCCAGATCCTTTAATCCTGCTATTGTGCCGTTTTCACACAGTGCTAAATTGAATTACTGCATCATTTTTTACAATTTCCTCGTACAGTTGACCCAGTTTATAGCAGGTTTGGAAGCATTATCATTGCTTAGGGTTCAGAGATGCTGCACTGTATTGCATTACAAGTCAATCAGTGCAGAGGGATTTTGATGTAATTTTGCTTTTGGATACAGAAGAACAGATATCCAAATGAAGGCTGGTATTTCATTTTGTCATAACAGTGTCACATAAGACAGCGTGCCTTTTTTAGACTCATTTTATTATATTTCTTTCTCTATGCTCCTAGTCCTAATAAAGTGAATTCTCAAGTTTATGCCTTCCAATGTTTTTATTAACTTGTGCAAGAAGAAAATTGAAAAAAGCTTCAATATACAGCTTTTTTTCTGTTGTGTAGCAGATGATGTATTTAGTTGGGTACAAGAAAAAAAAGAGCCTAAAAGCAAATGCAATGTATCTCAACATTACACCACTTCTAAAATGCTCCAAGTGAGAAATTCTTTATCAGAAATATTCCTGCTCTGAAGGGCAGTGCTTGTTACAGCTGCTTTAGCACACCAACATTGTGCTCAGTTTAAATACATTCCAAGCCCCGTGTTTCAGGTAAAAGCATTTCATTCTCTCAAGGTCATTCTTTATGCTTCAGGTGTTAATTCATGTTGTTCTTGAAGTATTCTTATTATTGATAGTGGAGCCCTTGGTATATGTTATATTGAAATATTGCTAATGTATGAACTGTAACATTAAATTTTTAATCTAATCAATCAAGTGGCATGCATATGCAGTAGATGCTTGGCTTTTACTAAGATTAATTGCCATGTGCTGGGAAAACGAACTCTGTAAGGTGAAATATTGCATGAACACAGACACACACAACGAGGAGAAGAGAAAAGAAAGCAAATTGTGCAAAGGGATGAGCACTGTAATAAGTTAATGACTATTTCTGTCATTCAAAACATATGTATAGCCTTTAAGACAACACAAAACAAAGATTAAACGCGTGTTAAATCAACTACCTATTAAAGCATTTAGAGCTTTTCTCCAGATTCTACATGGAAATTATGCAATCTGTTGCAAAACTAAACACTTGTCTCCCAGATGGTGCTCAGAGTCTGTCTGAGCAAACACCCCTTCCATGCTCTGTGTAACAAATTGTGCATATTTTTTGTTCCCTGTGCTTCATTTTATGCATTTGAGGACATTTGCTCTGAACACACTGTGTAGAGATGACTGCATTTGCATTGTAAAACCCAGTGGTGTTGTATTTAGGACCTGATTGCAGTTGTGAAGTAGCAGAAAATGGCACTGTCTCCAAGTTCACTGGCTGGAAGTTGCAAACTTGTGCTTCCTGCAGACACTGATCTGGGCTCTAATTCTCACAGGGCATTGACAGCCACCCATTAAATAATAAGCAGCTAATTGCTTTTTTTTGAACTGTGCTGCAAAGTTAAGCTTCTATAAGCCATATGAAAGTTTTGAGGGAGTGTTTTACCATGCCAAGAACCAGTTCTGATTGAAATGGGAATAAGATTAAAGCAGCTCTAATACTTTTATAATGTTATTAAAAGGTACATTATTCATGCACAAGGCATACTGGGATTACCCTTCTGGCTGAGACTATGGTCTAGCAAAAAACCTATGAAAAGACACTAAAGCATGAAAAAGTCACCTGAAATTGAGGAGGTTGCAATTCAGCTTTTTGTTCTTGCCATGTTTGGTTTTTTTTCAGCATTTCCTCTGCTTTGATTTCTACTTATAAAATGGAGACGATGGTAGCTCCCTGTTCCAAAATAGAGAAGATTAGTTTGATGCTGTTAGTGAATTACTCAAACACCTGACAGGGAGCCAGATATGTGCCTGAGCTTAGCACACATTGCTTTTGGGGACCAGACCAGTCTGATTATCATTTCTAAACAGCTTCTCCAACCTTATCCTGCAGACATCCCAGAGTAGTTCTTCTTTTGAGATTTAGTCAGTTATCTTGTTTGCAAAACCCAAAAACATAAGAATTTTCATTTAGTGTCAGTATCATTAGATATCAAGTCTCCATGTTTTAAAAAGCAAAGGTACTCATATGAATTAACAGAACCTAAAGCTTCAAAAATGAGAGAACTTGAAATACATTTTCTTGATGAAGTGCTCTGCAATATGTCTTTCTTTAGCCTTGTTCATTGTTTTAGCTCCTGTCAGAGAAGCAGCAGGTGTATTAAGTGAAAGGAGAACTAAAAAAATTGAAGTGAAATAATAACTTTTTAGTTCACTTCTGTAACTTTTGAATAGAGAGCTAATTGTCTTCATTAATCATCCTAACTTTTTTAAAATCCATTGGGCTTTAGAGACACTTTAATATTGCTTCCATATTTTGGAAAGATGAAAATAATAAAGTTCAAAAGTTGGATACGTGGAAATTAGATATATAATACAGCAAAACTGAAGGGGAAGAATTTAGCTGGTGAGTCCTTCAAAGCATAATGTTTTTTGTGTCTTCAGAATGCCAAGGGAAACACCCAGAATGCCAGACAGTGGAACTCCATACATCAGAGTATCATAAATGTTAGATCAGGGCTTTGTCCAGCCCTGTCCTTGCCCTTGGAGCTGTCCTGTCCAGTTCACACCTTCTCAGTTTTCCTACAGAGATACTAAAGGACTCCTTCTGAAAGCCTGGCTGAAGTCCAGGATCAGAGCCATCCACTGCTCTGCCCTGAGCCACAAGGCAGTGGTTTCCCTACAGGAAGCAATGGGGTTGGTCGTGCACAGTTTGGCTCTGGGAAATCCCTGCTGACTGATGCCAACAACCTTCTTGTCCTTCCTGTGCCTGGAAGGGCTTTCCAGGAGCCTTGCTCAGGGCTGGACTGAGACTTGAGGGACAGCAGACCCTCCTCACCTCTTCTGAAGACAGGGGTGACTTTTCCTAGTCCCTGATTGCTGCGACTTTTCAAAGATGAGATCAACCTTCCAGTGGCATCACTGTCCTTGGATGCATCCTGTCCAGCACCATGGACTTCAAAATGAGCCTGGGCAGGGCTCTGAGCACCTGCTTTTGTTGATGTTGCTTTGAGGGGCCAGACAAGAGGCTCCAGAGGCACCCTCCAACCTCAACTATTCTGTGATTCTCTGTTAATCTCCAGTTTATTTAAGCACCCCCTAATTTTCTATTAAATCCACTCCCTGCTTGTATAAGTACATTTTGCATTGCAAAGTAGATTGTCCAGTTTCCTGAACAGCACAGTCTAACACTTCATAATCTGTGCAATATGATCTGCCTGTTTTAAATTTATGAAGCTGTAAACCAATTTCCTCTGCTAATAAACACCTCTCTTTTCATTCCTATTTATCCTCCTTTTAAAATTACTGCACTGCCTTGCTGTCTTTCTCTTGTCCTTCTCTTGTAAGATGGAAAAAGATGTGGGGAAAGGAGAAAAAAAAAGAAAAAAAAAACACAACAAAAAACCCAGCAGCTCATAAAAAAAATGATACTTGGGAAGAATCCAAGATCAACAGACCAGCAAGCCCACTCATTGTTCTTTATCATTTTGGCTTTCTTCCAGCCCCTCTAGGTTTCTCTCTCTTTTCCAAACTGCTTTCTGCATTCTCACATATGTTATAGAAAGTACTATGATTTCAGAGAAGTGCTTTAATTTATAACAGCTTGATCTGAAAAAGGACTTGTCCAGCTTGTAAAGGAGATGAGAGGAGCTTGTTACTCTGGCTCTCCTTAATGGATGAGTGTAAATTTGATTATTCTTAGCAGAAGATCCATATGTGTATAGTATCACTGAAGGAGAAATGGGTGCCTTTTGCATATAATTAGGGGCATAATTATCTGTAAAACTGTTTGGTTTTGGATTGCTCTGGCAGGACAATAAATATTTCAAATCCAGCACACATCAGACCTGCCAACATCTCTACAGTGAGCACAATAATTCAGCTTCTCATTTTGTCACAGAAATGATCCATTTTTCTAATGCAGTAGAAAGATAGTAGGGTGATGGTATAAAAAGGCATTGATGTGAATGATTTTATGTATATTTTTAATAGATTCTTTCCAAATGTAATAAATTTTGAAAATTACTGATAGGATCTGCAGAGTTACTAGAATACTTCAACCCTTCTAATCTATGGGGCTACAGGTTGGAAACAAGTTCATAACTTAAGAGCTTGAGCCATAAAAGCTTAATTAATTTAATCATTATTGAAATAATTCTCCAGGGTTAAAACAAAAAGGCCAGACTCTCTCTTTGATGCTGTAGCATCCAAGCATCCACCCAACATTCCCCTTGGCACAGCACTGCTTGCCATTTATCCTGCAGGAACAAGGAGTTCTGTGGCTTGGCACAGACTGGGCTCCCTTCCCTGCCACTGGATGTGCCATGAATTGGCATGGATGGACAAGGATATTTTCAGTGTCAGCCTGCAGGTTCCCAGGTCCACTAGTCAGGCTGGAGTGCAGGGACATCCCAGGAAGCACCAGCACAGGGTGAGCCCAGCACAGGAGCATCCTCAGCCAGTTCAGAGGGAGCCTGCAAAGGACCGGTTCTCACTGCTGCTGCTTCACCTGTCCCTGACCCATTCCCACAGAATTACAGCCAGGCTTTGTGGGAATTACATTTCAGAAGTGGAAAAGGGCCTGGGCATCACAGATCTAGACCTGAGTGTCTCATCCTCAGGGAACTGTAAGCAAGCAGTAAGTGCAGATCAGAACTTGGGGGGGAATTGGGTTTGGTGCCACTTCACACAGGGTTTGGTACCACTTCATACAGGGTTTGGTACCACTTCACACAGGGTTTGGTACCACTTCATACAGGGTTTGGTACCACTTCATACAGGGTTTGGTACCACTTCATAGAGGGTTTTTTTCTTACAAAATGTGAGAACAACAGCAAACTGGACGGGGATGGTGGTGGTGGGTGAGCAACCTCACAGTAACACTGCCTGGAAAAGGTTGTTATGTTTGGATAATCCGGGGACACTCATTGAACTTTCAGTCTGGGATCAGGCTCTGAGAGAATGCAGACATGAATGGATAGACAGGATAATGGATTTTTCAAGACTGTTATTTTCCTTTCTGCTTTTATAGTTATAGTTGAAGTAAGCTGGTCATTGAAACAAAAATTACACAGTCCAAGAGGTTACTTTATGTGCAAAAATAGATAGAAATATGTACATTCAAAAATATTTGAAAAAAAAATTGACTTTTCAAACTTCTCTGCATATTATGCTTCAAATTATTAAACACTTTTTTGTTCTCATTGATAACCTCATTCACGCCTGTCAATATGAGAGATAAGCAAGACAAGCACCTTCAGTTGAAGAGGGAAGGTTGTTATCAAACCCTGACTGAGGCCTGCAAATCCAGGGACTATGAAAGGGGGAAAAAGAAACCAAAATCATGCTGGGACTGAGACAGGCTGATTTAGCCCACCCCAAGCAGAGACAAACCAACTGAGGTGAGTTATCACTGTGACAGCTAAATAAATAAGTAATGTTTGAAGTTCCTGTATATCTCAGCTACCCCCATGTTTACCCTTTTAGGAGTTTTCCCTCTGTAGATGCAGGAACCTTTCAGACAGATATATATTTGAATTCTCACTTTGACTCCTACTTTTCATTGCTTTTGCTGCATCCTTAATAACAACAACAATGGGATAAAGCTGCTCCTCTGATTTTCAGTCGCAGCTCACCAGGGCAGGTTTGTGGTGCAGTCTCCTTTCAATGCCAGAAAGAGCCTGTCCCCATTTTTAATTGTGACATTTACCCTCTTAATTGCTTCTAACCACGCTCACCTGGATCTCCATGGCATATAAATATTGCAACTTACTGATGGGTGAAGAAGAGAGTTACAGTTTTCAGATTTATATCAGTTACAGTTGCTCAGTGAAAATTCTGGCTTTTGGGGGGGGTATTTTCGGATTGATTATTTCTTCTGTGAAAGAGAAAATCTGACTGAGGAGCAGTTACAGAACTGGGCAAGGAAGTCTAGCAAAAATAACAATCACTTCACCTGGCACATTCTACAAGTTCTGGGCAGGTGCTTCTGTCACAGGTGCCTAAAAAATTTATTATGAATCTTTGTTACTAATGGTGTAATAATTTGGTTACATAAAACTGTAAACTTACATGCAAAAGTATATAATGTTTATATAATACATAATATATGAAACCTTAAACTTAGATATATTAAAAAGAGTAGAAGGAAGAGATATTGGTAAGCAAACCACCAATATGTTGCCTTGCTCATTAGCTAAGTGGATCATAATTTGCTGTGCATCCTAATGATGTGAATTCCAGAGGGGCCAGGGAAATCTGCTGCCTGCTTGGTAGCTGAGGTTAGAGAGAAAATAAAATGTGCAGCAAGTAACTTGAGGGACTTTCAAAAGGGAGGGGTTGGTGAAACCTGATTGCTAGTACAGATAGCTACGTGTGATAAATCTAGTTTTGTGTCTGTATTTACATATTAATTGTAATTCATCTATGGCATAATTAAAGAGGCTCAATACAGGGGTTTATCCAAACATCAGTTGCATCAGCAATAAGCCGAAAACTTTGGAATATTGGCACTGGATTCACTCGAAATGCTGTGGTGGCACTGATTGCCTGGGGTTTGTGGCAGGTGACTTCCTTGCTTAAGGACTCTCACTACAGCTTTTCAGAGAGTTGTGTGAAGAGATTTATTAAACAGAAATGTCAATTTAAATGAGCATAAAATACACAGCCTAGAAACCCACATTATTGTTACTTATTCTTACTACTTCTGTAATCACTATCAAGCATCTGTAATGCCACAAACATGTCTCCTGAAGCTGTATAACAGGAGAGAAACACATAATGAAAGGAAAGGCAGAGAGAGACAGACTCAAAGCTCATTAAAGCTGTTAGGTCTGTGTTGTATTTCAGGCAGGTAAGTGATCTCATTGGCTTCAGTCAGATTTCTGGAGTACATCCACAGAGCAAAACTAGATAAATACTATTTCTTACCCATCATTAATAGTCACAGAGGAAACAAAATAAGAAGAAAAGGAATCTGTGTAAATAGGACATCAGAGAAGGCAAAAAAAGGAGTTTAAGGGAAATATGAATGTCATGGTCAGTGGGGCAGACAATGGGACAGGAGTCAGACGGAAAGGGCACACTAAGACACCAAAGAGGACAAAAAGAGGATGATCTCCATTAGAGAACCATCATGCAAATCACAAATGATAGCAGCTGTGTCCATGGTGCAAGGAACCTGGCAGTGATACCACACACTTTTGCAAATGCCCAAGTCCTTTTACATTTCATATGGAATTTATTATGCCTATTTCTACTTTGATCCTCAAGCAAATTATGGGTCTGGTTTTGGCCAAATGCCTAACTTCTTTCTGTGGTCCCTCTACTTCAGACATTTATCTTAGAACAGAATAGAACAGACCAATCATTCTGGGATCTGTGATCTATTTATCGTAGATGAAGACATCTGTTCTTTCCATTGACTGAAGAGGCTACTATGGTTTATGATAGATATAGGACTTCCCTTAATTAGTATTCAAAAATATATATTTAGATTCAGATCCACATGCAAAATCAAACCTAAATGTTCTGTGGAAGTCTAAGGTTAGCAGAGCTAGAGTATCCATGAGCTACTTTCCATGAGTGGGAAAAGCTACAGCCTTTTCCCACTCCCAACTCATCCAAGATATAATCTGGGTTACCATGCTTTAGGCTTTTTATTTCCCCTGCTCTCATCTTTCTCTAGATCTACACTTTTTGGTCTCTTTCTTGGTCATTAAGTCAATGAGACATTAAGTGTTTTTGAGAATCAATCTCTTGCTCACACACTGTCACACACTAATCATCCAAACCTTGAGGCCAGTTCCTGGTTCATTGGTAATAAATACAGATTAGCAATTTTGCTATTATTTACAAAATCAGCAACACATATACAAGACTCTGTGTGCATGACCTGTTCATGAACAGATGGATGCATGTTCTATCCAGAGGTGGTCTAATTTCAAAGCTTCCTTGTCTGTGGGGTTTTTGGTTTTTTTGTTTTGTTTTGTTTTTTTTTTTAGCAAAGAAGACTGAACTACACATAATAAAATACTGGTACAGTAGCAAAGGTTAAATAATTAATATGAAAAATCTATTCAGAAGCATACAATGATTTACATTCAAACCCTGAATATTTAAAAATTAATAGAAAATATTAGGATGTTAATAATTGAAATCACAGGAATGTATAATGAGATTGCACTTACTGCAGTATATTAACCATTATCTGCAGCTTGATAGGAAAATGTTTAACCTCAGAATAAATAGGATGTGCATTCTATGAGCCCCTAAGGCTTTGTTACTATTAAACCAACTTGATCCTTGAAAACATGTACATGTGCACATCTTGTGGAATCAGGAATACAACATGTACTCTCATAGCAGTTTCCTTTGTCTGAAAATAGTCCTTTTATCCGTAAATCTGGAAGGGGAAAAATAAAAGCACCGAAGAGTGACTTCACTACAAAAGAATGCAATAAAATTAGCACTATATGAATGCCATTTTTTCTGAATTTTTCACTGTTTCACATACTGTTTCCTTTATCTTTTGGGAAACTCTGGTGTATCAGCTCAGCAAGCTGGCAGCAGAAACAACATAATGACTTTTTTTGGTCAAATGGTTTATGACTTCACACCTACACTGAGAGTTTTAACCTCCATCCATATTTATATGTGTCCTCTCTTTCTTCAATTCAAATGTCCTTTCAGAGAAGATTGGTTTCATGCAGAGAGAAGATAAAAATCAGAACCCATACCTCACATGCAATAAATTCATCATATTTATTATGTCCCCAGTCCTGGCGAGTCAGAGGGAAAAGAAATCTCAGTTTCTAGTTCCCTAATTCATATTCTTCTTACAGCTAAAACTATAAAAAAGAGTCGGGAGGAAGAAAGAGATGTTTTAGTTTGTTTCCCCCCCCCCCCCCCCCCCCAGTCTGCATGTTATTCAGAGCTACAAACATTGAAATATTCTTATTAGGAAGGTGGCTAAATTGCTGTGACCCGGAATGATGAGAAAACTTGTGACAGGACGATTACAAAGGGTCTGGTGTGTCTGTGCTACTGTTATTTAAACAGGGAATTGGGCAAAAAAATACAGCAACCCATGATCACAGGTGCAGGCACAGTTCAGTCATGGACACGGCGGGTGCAGAGTGAAGGTGGGCTGCAGTGAGGCCTTCGGACCAGAACGGTGAAGGTGGATAAATCCCTGTGGAATTGCCAAAAGGAACTGGCATTCAGGAGAGCCCAGGAGCACAGACAGCCCATTATCCCTCCAACCACAGAACTGGCTGTGGCACAACTGCTCGATCAATCCGCAGGCAGATGCTGCAGCCACAGAACTCTCTGAGCAGCTTTGGCAGCCGCGTGCTGGGACTGCTCAGCGAGACGGGGCCGGGGCAGCCCACGGGGGGAACTGCAGCCTGCTGGGGCCCTCAGCCCACCATAAATCTGCTTTTGTGTCATAGGGAAAGGCAGGCAAAGGGACAACCAGAAAATGCAACTTATATTTTTCATAATAAATGTGGCAGTGCAGTGAGTTTTGCCCATTAATCCCCAGTAACAGCTTTGGGAGTTTACAAAGGCGTTCAGCACCAAGCCCTGACTCAGCCAAGAATTTCTCAACTTAAAGAAGTCCTATGGCCTAGCTGAGTCAGAGACCACCATTGTACCTCACACTAAGAATATTATGTATTAATAAATAATGCCACATTATCTTGTTTCTTTTAAGCATTTGTTCTTATCTTTCCCATGCATAGCAATGCCTGCACGTTTTTCAAGTTCTGAGCAAACTTCATACGAGAATATACAGGGTAAAAGTGATCTGCAGGCCACAAGGGATATAAATCCTTTATGGGTTCAGTATGGATTTATTCTAGTTAAACATCTGACCCTGTTATGAAAGATTTACATGGAGGAGTAAGTCAAGTATAATCATTTTCAATGATCTGGAATTACTCAGTCTACGTAAAATACTTGTTTATTGCTTTGTTAATGTTTACGTGAGAAAATAATAGATTTTCCTTGAAATATTAATGTGGAACAATAGAAAAGGGCAAAAAATATATCTGTTTTGTGCTGTTACATGTTAAATGCTGCATAAAATTTTAGTGTGTTTTGTCAGTGCTGGGAACAAAATATCTCTGCCTTTTATCCCCCCAGGAACCAGCCCCATCTTACCACCAATGTGGGGTTTGGTGTAATAGTAGATTGCTGTTAAATGCAGCTCAGTGTTTTGGCTTCTGAAAAGACTGAGGAATTCTTGACGTTTTAGAGAATCTGATTTCTCCTATCTGTGACTCCTTCTTAATTTCTGGTAAACATTGCTAAAATTAACATACTCTCCTAAATTATGTTGACTGCTGTATTTCTCTGCTGTGCCAAACTCATTGTTCTGCTTTTAGATGGAAGCAGACTAGATTTTGATGTCATTAGAAATCAATGGCATTACTTCAGACTTAGAGACTTTTCTTTCATCCTGTTACACCAAACGTGTTTCAGCATGTATGTGACCAGAGGAAAAACACCACAAGCTGAGACTGTCCAAAGAACCTGCCAGTGTAAGGAACAAAGTAAGTGATGCTCCTTAGTCCCTGCATTCAAGGAAGTGTAATGCTGATAAATCTAAATATTGAGCTGAGCTGGGCCATTTTGTTTACTAAAGGTGCATATTCTCTTCTCCTTTTCCTCTGTCAGTTGACTAAAGCTACCTACTACTTGTAGTACTTCTCCTGTCACTAACCTCTGGACTTCTTTCTTCTTCAATGTTTTTTATTTGTTGAGGTGGTTTTCCTGAAAGTCACAGAATCACAGAATCACTCAGGTTGGAAAAGCTCCAAGGTCACTGAGTCCCCCCTGTGCCCCATGCCCACCTTGTCCCCCAGCCCAGAGCACTCAATGCCACCTCCAGCCCTTCCTTGGACACCTCCAGGGATGGGGACTCCACCACCTCCCTGGGCAGACTCTGCCAATGCCTGACCACCCTTTCCATGGAGAAATTCCTCCTGATGTCCAACCTGAGCCTCCCCTGGAGAAAAGTCAGAGAAAATAGGGAATCCTGCTCTCATTCCTTCCTGGCTGAGGATATATAGTCCTCACAACCTCTATTCCATCCAAAAAAAGGAATCTATCCTAAAAGGGTTTAAAATAAAGCCCTAAAGTAAAAGTGTAAAATTAAACCACTTAGAGGTCAAGATATAAGGAAAAAAAAGTACTAATATAGAGGGAATGTAGAATGTCCCTGCACCTACAGAGGGACCAACCAGTCCTATGGGATGGCTGGAACCACCCCAGAAGGATGTGGGGGGACAGATGGGAATCCTTAGGGTTACTGGATGTGGAGGCAGGATGCTGCACGGGTAAGTGCAGGTTCTTTATATGTAGGTGTGTGCTGACCAACGTGGGGAATCAGGATAACCAGCTGTGTATGTCTGTAGATAACCTGATACCATCAGATCAGAGGTGTATCTGAAGTGTTTGCAAGTGCCATAGCACAAGCACAGGGACCTTAGATTCTCAAAAAAAGCCAGGCATTAAAGACTGGAATCAGACATTATGCAGGAGAATTACTGGGGAGAAGTAAGATATTTAGAGGGCAGGTGGTAAAGAAATATCAGTAAAGAAAAATGTGAATTCCTGTAATAAACCTGAAACTACATTGACTATTAATAATCCAAAAAATTAGAACAAACAGATTCATGAACAACTGGAAAGGTAGGTTGGTGGCAATGTGGTTTTTGGTAAGTTAAATGATATAGAAAAAATTGTTAGGGAGAATAACATAAGGTAGCCAAGCTGCATCTTACATGTATAGCAAGAGTAAAAGAGTTGGGTAAAGCATTTGCACACAGTAGGACAACACAACAGAAAAAAAAGGTTAAAATTAGTCATGATTCTATGATACAAATGTCTGTTTTATTGTACACCAGTATATTTACATATACTTGTGTTTTCAAACCACACAATTGGCCTACCTGTTTCATTGCACTGTTTTAATTAAAAGCAGTGTATAAACATGTAATTCTGTGCAAATCCCTATAAAAACACCCTCAGATTTAATTGCTTATCTTCTATCAGATTATTGACAGGTTTTGCTAAATTGGTATCAATGGATCTGGGAGTATTTACAGAGAGATTTCAGTTAATGAAGCCAAGGCAGTTATGCTTAAATACTATAAATGTGTTTATTGATGATGTGTGTATATGTCAATGCATAGTGACCTTATTATATGAGACAATTCATAGTGTTAGTTATGATTTTACTATGAAATACTCCCTGACATAATTTTTCAGTGTTTAGAAATTTTTTGCTTGATAGAAACAGGCAAAAAGAGACAAACATTTTTGTCAAAAGTTCATTTTGGTCCCCAATGCGCTGTCAAAAAATTGTCATCTTCAACCATTTAATCATATTTCTAAATTGGGAAAAGAAACATTAAAATAATCCTTAGCATTTCCCTTATTTTGTTTCTTTCAAGGAGAACTTAACTCCAGGTTTTTAAGGTAAAGACAGCTCTCATTGGAGAGAATTACTATTCCAAATGTTTCAGACAGGAACATGACCACCTTTCAGTGATTCAGAATCTTTGATTTTATGCCAATCTCATTGTTTCAATTATATTGAATTATGGATATAATGTCCTTAACATAGATATGCTTCAAGTATCTTGATCCTCCATCCCTTCTCATCTGGAAAATGAGTAATTATTATAAGAAGCCATGAGGCTTAATTTTAGTCTGTTACCTAGATCATCGAAGACCTGAATTACAGAAAATTCCAAACCTTGATGCTCCAAAAATTAACTTTTCTTCAAGTACCCACATTAAAATTACAGAAATTCCGTGAGAATTAGTTACTTTTGAAATGGCAGCCTTGCTCCTGTGTGTGAAAAGCTGTGAGGATTTCTGCTGAGAATGGCACAGGCATTAACCAACAGCCCATATGCCAGCAATAACAGTTCAGTATTAATGAAGTGTCTTTTTTTCTGCTAGTAATGAAATTAATTCTTGACGTTAGAACTCTGCCTTACATTGTGAAAGTAAATAGAAGATGAACAGAAATGGCATTAATTCATTAAAATTGCAAAACAGCAATTAAATCCTTTCCTCTTCTCTTTTTGAATCATCTGTTCCAAAGCATAGAAATAGCAGGGAGTGGGGAACAGTTGTGGGTAAGGCTGATCAGATGATACCAGCCCCATTTTGGGACAGCCTCTGAGGTTTTGGGACTTGTTTATATTTGAGCATGTTAGTTTTCGAAAAACAAACCCCTTCAAACAAATCCATCCTGAGGAACAAGCCAGAGAAAGTAGGAAGCCACACCGGGGGCACCTGAAGTCTCTGGATCTCAGCAGCCAAACTGGGACCCCCCCATCCTGTTACAGGAGTTGAAATGGTTGTTCTGCCTGAGTGGAGCTCTTCACCTCAGTCACTGCAAACCAGCACAGACACCGAGCTGGTGACACACCTCCCTCCATGCTGGAGCTCAGTTCCAAACCCAAACTACTCCCCAGTAGATTTTAGGGAATTGAGGAGTTCTCCAGGAAGGATTTCAGCCCCTCAGAAGTCAGGATGTGCCCCGAGGGGCTGATGGAGCAGAAGAGTTTTCTGACAGTTCTCATCCACCTAATATTTAATGTTACTGCAACACTTCAGCCAAAAGTGCTTGTCAATGGGAGTTGAGTATCATCACCCTCACAACACAATTGTGAACACAAGTGCAAAACAGTGAAGGCATTTCTGAGATCACTCAGCTCCTGTAAAGCTCTGCCAGGACACAGACCCTTTGCAGTGAATGTTTCATTAGCAACATCTGTTCTTTTTGACATCCTATTTTCTACACTTCCTTCCACTTTTCTCCTAGTGACATAGAGCTGGCACAGCCACTTTGGTCTGCACTTTAAACCTTCCCTGTGCTAAGGAATGTCTTTTTTATTCCCTAATAGACACTCAGATGGTAAAAGGGGCACAAAGAGCAAATTGGTTCCATAAGTAACTGTTGGTATCCTGCAGTGATTCTGTCTGAGCTGGATGAATTAAGAAGTCCAAGGTGATACTCCTCTATCTCTCCCCTTCATAATTTGCTATCATTCCATATGTTCCATTCTCTTCAGAAAAAGGACATGTCAACTTAAAATAATTAAGCCTAAAATAATTAAGAATTTATCTCCTTTCTGGGAAAGACAAACACACCTGAGGAAGATGATGAGCTCACAATCTGACAAGGATTATTTATCTCATTATTAATGTATCAATCATACAGGTTAAAGAAGAAAAAGAATGAGGGACAAAACACAGCTGAGAAGTTAAGCAGGATACCAGAATTAAATATATTGCCTATTAATACAAAGTCAGCTTCCACTGCAGTCACAAGGGCAACAGCATTAAAAAAACCCAAACAAACAGCAGAACTGAATGATATTACTATTGCCCAGTAAATCATTATAAGCTACACTAGTCATAACATCCTGGAGTCTTTCTGCTGTGATATTTTACCTGAATAATAACTCTGAGATTGGTTTAATAGTTTATTGCTGAAACACTAATTTAATTAAAATATTCGCAGAGCTCTACAGCAGTAATGCACTGTGGATTTATATCTACATTCTGCCTGGGGTCTCAGTGAAATTGCATCAGACTTGCCATGTGTGTGGCAGTCTAAATCTACAAATCTACAAATTTAAATGCTGAAGCTACTTGCCTCACCAATTCTTCATCACATCCATCAAGATGTTGCATGATAGCATCAGCCTTTTGAAATGGGAGATCTGAAAACTTCAATCTGGTTTCTTAAGCCAGAAATTTGTTAAGAACCACTGCTCCTCAGATAATGCCTTGATATTGATGGATTTTGACTTCTTCTTTTTGTTTCTCGCTTTTTCTAGTTAAATAAATTTTATCAAGAAATTCCCAATCAATCTGCTGCCTCTGATGTCCATTTTCTCAGTGCTGAAGCATACAGAAAAGCACTGCAGATGTGGATGGAAAGTATATGGAGTCAGGGAATTAGCAGTTACAATGCCACAGCAGAGGAAACCACTGTAATGCTTAAATGGGAGCTGGGACACAGGTGAATGCTGAGCACAGAATTCAGAAAACCTGCCTATGAGCTACCTGAAAACCCTGCTTTTGTGTCATATTTATTAGTGGGTGTTAAATGATGGTAAGGCAGGGAAGAGCTACCTCTGCCTTTCTTGGCACCCATAAAGGCTCAGCAGCAGCACTCATCTATATTGATGGCCAACACAAAACCTACTGAATTACCCAGAGGTTTTGGATCAGGCCCTGGTATTAAAAGTGCTTTATATTTTTGAAATCACTAGTTAATAAATAAGGGGCCAGCAGATGCTACAGGAAAACAAAGCAGTATAGTTCCTGGGATTTATTGACCAATAAAACTTGTTGTTATTGTGAACTGCAAATGGTTTCCTCTGTGCAGCTCTTTACATCAGTTTTTAACAGCTCCTATAGAGAAGAAATCCTTTTTCATTACATTATTAGTGTACCTGGGCCCAGATAAGTGGACAGAGAAATGTGGTACAATCGGGGAATGTTTAAAACACCAAAAGCCCCAGAGAGAAAAAGAGTGAGCACAAGGAAGTGCAAACAACACAGTCCACGGTCTGATCAGAAGAGAAAATTTAGCACTTGTTACAGAAACAATCCTCAAAAGCTTTCTGAGCCTTCTCTTTGGCTGGTGGTGACTGAGATAACCAGGCTGGTGGGAGGTGAGCTGGGGGATACAGTGTGAATCAAAGCAGGTGTTACTGCTCTGCCAGGCAGCGCTCAGACCTCACGTAGGGGGGATATCCAGGGTTTGTCATCCTTCCTCAGATAAGATATCATTTCTCTTGAAGGAATGTAGAACTACGCAGCTTAAATGATGCTGAACTTCAAAGATTTAAAATGTGAAGAAGGATTGAGAAATGTTAATGCGTAGCCAGGCTGATAAAAATAAAGATGATACATTTCTCTTCAGATTGCAAGAGATTTAGGAATTAGAATTATGTCTCTCAGTCATTTTTCCTGCTTTGCTTTTCTCATTCCTTTTATTATCACATTAAATAATGCCACTCTGGGCAAATGGCACAGTGGCAAAAGTTCTGGAGGGATGATTTCGTGTAGTAAAATTGCATCCAAAACAGTCATCATGCATGCAAAGGCACTTTTGATGTGCAAAGTATTCTTCCCCAAAATTGGGATGAAAAGGCAAAATTGTGTTCCCAGAAGAGGAAAACTGAAGCATTGTTTCAACTATTTCAGGGATGAGTTGGGTTGTTTTGTCTTTTAAACATCTCACCTGTATGTTATTTATATTTCAAACCACAGTATATTTTGTTTTCATTAAAAAAAGCTGACGCATCAGCAGCTCAAAATCATTTTTTCAGTATTTTTCCTGAAGAAAGGAGTTCACAAATGCATTTTTTTTTCCCCTAAGTGTTAACATTTTCCAAAGGAGAAAAAAAAATTCTCAAAAGGTCTATTTCAGCACCATCCTATGCAGGCTGACACAGCTTGATCCAAAGGCCATGAAGTTAATGAAATGGCTTTTGTTGTTTTCGGGAGGCTGTGGGTCAGACCATTCAATGACCAGAAAGGGACTGAAAGTCCTCATGGGGTAACCTACACACACTGACTGCCAGCCATGAAGGAGATGCTCCATAACTCAGGACGTCACTGAGCTCTTAGCACGGTGAAAAAAACAGGTTTGCAAATTTAAAGAACAGGTGACAGGAGTTCAGCAACTGCTTCTGTCAGACCCGACTGAGTGCTGTGCCAGTTCTGGGCCCTCATGGCAAGAGAGACCTTGAGGGGCTGGAGCGTGTCCAGGGGAGGGAATGGAGCTGGGGAAGGGGCTGGAGCAGCAGGAGCAGCTGAGGGAGCTGGGGGGGCTCAGCCTGGAGAAAAGGAGGCTCAGGGGGGACCTTCTGGCTCTGCAACCCCCTGACAGGAGGGGGGAGCCGGGGGGGGTCGGGCTCTGGTCCCAGGGAACAAGGGACAGGAGGAGAGGGAACGGCCTCCAGCTGTGCCAGGGGAGGCTCAGGTTGGACATCAGGAGGAATTTCTTGCTGGAAAGGGTGGTCAGGCCTTGGCAGGGGCTGCCCAGGGAGGTGGTGGAGTCTCCACCCCTGGAGGTGTCCAAGGAAGGAGTGGAGGTGGCACTGAGTGCTCTGGGCTGGGGGACAAGGTGGGGATGGTTGGACTCCACGGTCCCGAAGGGATTTTCCAACCTTTATGACTCTGTGGTTCTCTGATTCTGAGCTCCAGGTTCTCATCTAACAGAACCCATATAACAAGAGAACCATTGGAATTCCAGTGATTTCCAGGGGCAGAGGCTCACAATCTCCAGGTATGATATCACTGTGCTGCTGAAAGGTAAACGAGAAGAAAAAGGCCAGGAGAGGGAGTAGAGAGGAACAAAAAGACAGGAGTTGAGATGAGAATATATGAGAATGAGAAGACCTAGAGGTCCTGAATATTTAAGCACTTAGCATCTCTTGAGTGATGCTTTGAAATTACGGCATGGAAATATTTTGAGATAATTTGTCTACTCATACCTTAAAATGTGGGGACCACTCTGAGTAAGCAGCAGTTAAACATCTGGTTTCATGACCCTGCATGTCCTGAGACAAAAATAACACTGAATAAGCTCAGCAAATACATAACTCCAATTAGCCCAGAACCACGACTGTGTGAAAATTCACTTGGAAAAATTCATTATCTGGTTAAACTCCCTGGTTTCTAATTTTATCACAATTCTGACACTTAGGCCAGACCTCTCATTGAAGCTTAGATCAGTTTTTTGCATGGAAACCAAATAAAATCAGGAGAAATTACCATGGTGATTTTCAGGGCTTTGTGCTTTGTAATTCCAGGTATTAGACTGTCAGCTTGTAGAAAACTGTATAGCTCAGCTTCACTGGGCTTGGTGAAATGATACTAATTTACACCAGGTGAAAACCAGGCCTGGAATGTATAAACCTACATGAGCAAAACCAAAAGGGTTTTATAATCCAGAGTTTTCAAAACAAGGAGAAGATCTCCTGCCTCGCACAAAGAACTTGGGATTTGAATTATCACATGCAAAGTAAATATAGTTGGCTGCACAGCAACTGAAGCCTATAATTTTGGCTTGCCAAACTCAGAAGGCTTAAAGACCTGGGAAAGTAATCGCTCCTAATAATTAGAATTGTTCCAACTCAGAATAAAACTGGGAAAAAGGCGAGCAAAACATGGCTGTGGTTCATTCTTTTCTTGTATGCATAGAAATATTAAAGCATAAAAAAACCCAAAAAAGACAAAAATTAGCCATCACAAGACCAATGGGGAATTGTCATCATCTTACTAAAGGCCAATACCTCAAGAATAGCAGGATTTAGGGAATAAAGAGGGCTTTTTAAAATTGAAAATTGCATGTCTGGTAAGCAGACAGCTTTCGAGCCAGTGAACAAAGGCAGCTGGAGGATGTTACAGGCCTGTACAATTGTGGCTGCAGCACACAGGCTGAGCAGGGCAAAAAACAATCCACCAAAGGATGATAGCCTAATCAGCATATGTGAGGGCCAGGTACATCTCGCTGGGCCTAAGCACAGGGGCAGAAAAAGGCACAAAGATATTTTGTGCATCTTGTTCCCTGCATCCCCTGAATCCAAGTGATTCAGAATGATTTATTGCCAATTTTCTTTGATGTGCTATTTTCCAAAGAGACAGAGAGAGAGGGAGAGCATCTTTCCAGCCACAAGAAAGCCAAGAGCCACCCTCAGTGTGAAATTGTTGTGCCCACTTTGTCCCCACGTGCTCAGTCAGGAGACATCCTGCCTCTCCCAGAGTATCCCTCAGCCTGATACTGCTCCTGGGCTCAGGCACAAACTTCACTTCTCATGACACAGCACGATTTAAACTGAGAATTTCAGGAAGTGGGATGGAAATGGACTCTGCTGACTTTCAAGTTGCCACGTTGGTGGAATTCATGCACAAGAGAGCCACGGCCACAGACTGCACGAGGTGATTTTCATGCAAGCGCCTGCACGGAAAACACTTGTATTATGAAAATCAAAGCCCCGGGTGGCAGGTTCTCAAAGGTCTGTGCAACAAGGGAAATGCATTAAAAATGCATGTAGTAAGCACTAGGTATATTGGAATGATATGCCAAATATAGAGAGCCTTTTGAAAGCCCGGTTTCGCGTGTCAAAATTCAATCTCTTTTAATCTACCTTTAAAAAACGGTTGGATTCTTAAAATGAGACTCAGAAGCCTGTGATTTCTGGCTGGAGAGGCAGCAGCATTCTCCCAGCAATTGAGTCAATTCTCGTTAAGAATCACGACTGTTTGCATAAATAGAAATGACAGTTTATAGGTAAATCCTACCCAGTGTGGAGTCCATCCATTTTAAATGTTATGCTCAAAAGGCCACAGCAGCATAATAATGTGAAGGCAGGCATGAAGCCTCCAATAAAACTGCCCCCACTGGGTCAGTGCCATTGCATGGTGTGCTCTGGGTAGTTACAGAATGATTATACACTGGGTGGGCAATCAGAGCTCAGTCTGTCTGCCATAAATATTAGACCTAAAGGCCACAGGTGTGTATTTTACAGAACTGCTCCTGGTCTCTGCTCTCATAGGATGTAATACCTATGTACCTTGACAAAGAATTTGTTCTCATTCATTCAAGCATTTCTTAAAGTGACTCTTCTGCACACAGCATCTCTTGTGTTAGTTTATTAAGGGTAGTCCCCTGATGCTCATACCTCCTGGCAGAACTGTACTGTCATTTTTTCCTTCTCTCCTGTGGTTATGGAGACAATGAAATAAGAAGTCTGCTGCTTATATTTTTTCACTTACACTGTCTTATCAGTTGATGGCAGATGGTTTGGGGGAATCTTAGGGAGAAAAGAGCTCCTGCTAATGTCACCACCGTATCTTGAACTTTAGTCTTTCCCACTGCATGCTATTTGTTAGCAAAACATGGACACCAGAGCAACAGAGCAGCCTGACTGAGCAGTGAGAGCAGCTTTTCTTGCCAAGGGAGACAAACCACAAAGAACTCTGTTCTGTATATCAGATGGGGAAAAAACCCACCAACAACCACCCAGCAACCCAGGAACACTCCGTTTCTGCAAATCACAGTCATTAAGGTTGCAAAAGACCTTTAAGATCATTGAGTCCAACCATTAACCTGGCACCACCATGTTCACCAATAAACCATATTCCCAAATGCCACATCCACGTGCCTTTTGAACATTTTAGGGGTGGTGACTCCGCTACTTCCCTTGGCACCTGTTCCAAATGCCAGGGGTTAAACGCTTCGTGGTACAGAAAATGTAATAACAAATTTCCATATAATGTAGTGGTTTTAAAGCATCAGATATATTGAATAGCACAGGTATGGCATCAGATGGATGCTGCTGTAGGGATCCAGGGCACAAGTAGTGCCACCTACCTCTGATGAAGCCCATACAGACACACCAATTCAGCTCCAGGCAGAGGTTATGGCAACGCAGCTTTGCAGTTTGGGGACAAAGGTAGGGTTTTTTCCTTTGTTGCCAGCTGGGGGTTTTTTTGTTGTTTGGTTGGTTTTTTTAGCACACAGCAACATCTTCAGCAAAACCCCTTAATGGTAAGGAACTGCCTCAAACAATACATCTCATCTATGCTACAAAAACTCCTGAGCTTAATTACAGTATTTTTGTGTTCCCTTGTGATTTGAACCCCATCTTAATGTTTTAGGAGTGGTGTTGAAGGCTTCACAAACCGAGGGGTTTTGCATATTCTTGAGTGTATTTAAACCACATGTCCAAAGCAAGCAAAGTCCTTTTTAAATATGTAGGAGCAGAACTGGATTGCACTGGTGTCCCAGCAAAGGACTGGATAGAGACACAAGCACCATCCCCATTAAGCAATAGAACTCTGCCATGTACCCAAGCTGATTTTTTGAACTCAGATTGCTCCTCTCAGAATTATTTTAGCCCAGACAAAATCAACACTATGCACTGCAACAACTCATGGTTTCATACCTGCAGAGGAAGGTGCTACTTTTGGCATTGCCCTACATTATGTAGGGCTTTGAATTACTTCTTGGGCAGCTTGGGGGAATTTGTCCTGACTGGAGTTAAATGAACTGCAGCAGCCTCTGTCCTAAGCAGAGATTGGTTGTGTAGGAAAATAATGAGTTTTAGTTTGTAAATTCTCTGGTCCAGTCACTGCCAAAACCCTGTAGCTTGTGTTTTAGGCAGGACTGGATTTAGCAAGGTTTGGACTCACTGAACAGCCTGCCCACACAACATGTCCAGGCAATCCAAGCCATTTTCTAAGGATCACTGGAGGGCTGCAGGGATTCTTCACAGGGTTTTGGCAGGACACCAGTACCAATCCTATATGTTCATTTTTCTATCTGAGGACTGCAGCTGAGTTTTCCCTGTGATGCTCAGGAAACAAATCATAACCTGTTTGGGTTTGTACTAGAACAAAAGTCTATTTTCATATAGAATTAGCTAATTGTCAAATTTTAGCTAGAGGCTCAGGGGGGATTTTTGACATGGCCAGGAGGAGATCATTATTTCAGTCAATTTTTTTTGTGAAATTGTAAAACATGCATGATATTGAGCAATTGTGGAACATGCATCACCAATGTTTAATGTGAATAAAAATATAGCTGTTTTACACTGAAATTCACGTATACAAATTACCATTAAGGAGACTCTTCTGACTCCTGAAGGATTTTAAAAATGCAGTATCAGAGTACAAGTCACTTCTCTTAAGGATCTTAAAATTGGAAGAAAATATTTTTTGAAGAATACTAATAATCTGTTTACACATAGCAAATGTTTCAAAGAGCAGTCAGATACTTCTCTTTCTCTTCAGAAAAGGTATTTTCCATCCATAAAAAAAATAGATATAAGAGATATTACTAAAAATTGGACATGCATTGCTATGACTTCAGATTAGGCATATTCCTGTTAAAAATAGGACAAATCTTTCATTCCTTACCAAAGAAATACAACCTCAGAGAAGAAAATATGTGCCCATTTAGTTCTCCAGAGCTCTCTTCCAGCTTCAGTTATTTTGTGATTTTGTGAATATGAGGAAAAGAGACTCTTTTCTACATTGTCAGGAAACTCAAGATATTAATTCAATTCCTCAGGCTCATAATAATTGGGATTTTTTTCATCATGTCAAAACAAAATAAAAACAAAGTTATGAAATATTTGATTTTCATCATCAAAATGTTTCAGACATAAAATATGCTGCATTTTACTCTTATAGAACACAAACTGTTGATCTTACTGACTATTTCTATACAATCTCAGTGAAAACCCCAATGAAAGCAGCATGTCCCATGTGACATTTTCATTAATTATCTTCCTACATAAACCTTTCCATTAGAAATTGTTCACCTCTACACTTTACAAGTCGTTTTGTTGAGGAATAGATTTAGTGCAGGCAGCTTTGTTTGCACTGTGGGGAGAGTGTGACTGCTGGAGTGGCTCCTGGATGGTCAGACAAGGAAGTTTCTTTAGCAGTTTTGTTTATCTTTTTCCCTTGCCTTTTTTTGGTTTTTGTTTGTTGGTTTGGGGTTTCCTTTGTTTGTTTTGGTGGGGTTTGCGGGTTTGTTTGGTTTTTTTTGTGGTGTTTGGTTTGGTTTGGTTTGGTTTTTTGTTTTGGTTTGGTTTTTGTTTGATTTGTTTTGGGTTTTTTTGTGCCTTGGAGATACCCACACACTTCTTTCGAAATGGAAGCAATAAAAGTGAGAAGAAACTGCCAACAAAAACCACAGGAAATGAGTAGCAGAGCACTTAGCACGGGTCTCCCAGGTAAGAATGCTTTCTTAGTTAAATCTTCTTTCTCTGCAGCTTCCAGTACCAAGGGAAAGAACCCTGGGCCAGTTCTGCAGCAGCATTTCAGAGTCCTGACTGCAGCACCGTGATGGAAAGGTTCTTTGCAAGCTGCCAAATTAAGGACTATGATAATTACCTGAACCAGAGGCTCTGAAGAATAGCTGCTGGGTAATGGAATTTGATAACACACGCTGTTCCTTTCATGCCATGTGATGCAGTATTATCCCAGAGCTGTTGGAGCAGCAGGAATAGCTCCTTCCATGTGTGGATCAACCATGTCTCCATGCAGAGCAATGCCCAGACTTTCTTTTTCTAGAGTAGAATTTCTTTCTTCAAATAGCCTGTAGCAAAGCTTGGGTTTATTTGTCTTTCTCAATTATCACAGACCACTGCCTGCAATAATCCTTTCATACATTCTTTTAATTAGGTTGTAAAATATGACCAGTTCCTTTCTGAAATGTGTATTTATCCAATTAAGAAATAGATAACTAGTAGTATTTATCATTAATTACTATTTCCCACACACAAGGTAGGCATTTGCATTTTATTACATGCCCATCAATAAGTCAAGAAAATGCAGAGTCGAGTTCATCTCCTGCAATTACTAAAGTTGCACCTCACCTAAAATATGCCTCACACTCCCCATGATTAAATAAATGTATGGTAAATGACAGCAGGTGAGTGTGTGACAAGTTCTTCAGCATGTGTTTAGATTGCCAGCCTGTTACAGGAAAATATCATCAAATGCAAATCCTGGCTGTTCCTGTGGCACTGGGCACATGGACAGCCGTGCTCCTGCCCCATTTCCATCTGGATCTACAGGGAGAGCTCGTATTTCTGAGGTTCTAGTTAGACTAAAGCTAGATATAGATATTTTCCACAGACCAATGTCAGCTAGGAGTATTTCTGCAGCAGCAAAAGCCCTGGGGTAGACATGGTCACACTGAGAGAAAACAGCTTATTTCATTTGGGGAAGTGTCATAAGCAATTCTGACACAAACACTCTTTTACTGCTAAAAGTTGCATCCAGACCAGGAGCATTTTCAGGTAGAATGGGCATTCAGCACTTGGTGAATGGCTGAAAGACTGGGATTCAGTGAATTCTGTCTGCTGGTTTAATTATCAATTTTCCCAGGTACTGACAGAGGACATGATAAGAGCACTGATTTATTGCTCCTCTCTACAGCTCTACCAATATATATTGCAGCAAACCTTTGTTATAAGGACTAGCTCAAAGGCCTGAATAAACCCAGTGGTACTAAGTTAGGGCTTTGTCTACACACAACAGTTCAATTTCTTTAATTGTATCGTAAAGTGTGTGGATAAAAACGTTCCTTTGCTGCTATAATATACTCTCAAATATTTAATATGTTCAGCTGGTCTGAGGCACCTTCACAGTGGTATAACTAAAAACGTGCTGAATGAAACATTATATGATTGCATTCTATAAATGAACCACACTAAATTAAGATCTTACAGAGAAAGTTTACCAGCTAAAACAAACAGGGCAAAAAAATTCTGCAGAAGAGAGTGCAAGTAGATAAAAATTAATTTTTGATGTCCAAGATCGAGTGACAGGTAGGAGACCAAGTACTCCAACACAGATAAACCAACCTAGTTTTCCCTTCCTAAACAACAGAGCACCATGCACAAAGAATTCTCTTGCTGGAAAGACAGACAAACCTACAAAAGTGCTGGAAAATTTTCATCTTGGTCCTTGGAAAGCAAAGAAAGCATCCTGCTTTTTAGGCTCAGATCCTAGACAGTGATAGTCAGAGCTGTCTGAAACTCAGCCTCTTCACAGAGCTAGACAAGAAGAGAGGAGAGGACTGGCAGGGTAAACTGTGGCTGCTGTAGGTGGCAAGATAATATAGTAAAATATGGAATATGTAACACAACTGTTCTCTCACTGTAATTTAGCCAAACGTCTTTCTTGAGAACTCAGTCAAGTGCCAGATGATAATAATAAATTTGTAAAGCAGCCTTGTAAAATCTTTATTCTTTTTTCAAATTTTTAATGAAAAATGTTTTGTTTTAAAACATGGTTTATCAACCTCCTGCACAAAAAAAATACAGTCAAAACCACAGGGTATACAGACTGTCAGGAAACATGAGGTTGCATGTGCCAATCTGGGCACAGTCCTATTGTTACTGGGGGAAAAAGAAATTCACAATCTCCCTCTAAGACTTTACATTTGGAAGGCATGGATTCAAGGGAATCAGAAATGGGACCAAACACTGAGCCTTCACCCTTAATTATGACATTTGTTATACCAGAAATCAGAATTACATGAATGACATGTGGTTAGCTTTACCACAAACTTTAATCACAGACAATGGAGAGTTTGAAGAGAAGGAATTTAGTTGTTGCGAGTGTCCTGATTTGGAGTGGATAAGAAGTTAGAGGTGTATAAAACATGGTAGGTAGCTCTCTGGCCCAAAACCTTCAAGGTTTTGTACAGACCAAAATGTCCTGGTATGAGAAAGAGAGAGCCTAACTCAGCCTAAGCAACTTTCTAAATTAGAGTTTCATTTCTGCCTGTGTTTTTGGAAACCCAAATTAATTAAGCACAGTATATGTGCTTCCCATTGAAGGGAGAATTGAAAAAAAAAAACCAGAAGGACCCACTGAAAGCATTACTTTAGTGTTTGTTGGCCAAAGAACTGAAAAATATTGCTATTCTGTTTTTCAGTGTTTCATTCATTATAATAGATTCAAATGTTCCATACTACTGACCAGCTTAACATCCTTTGACTTTCTGGCTGCACAGTGGTCCAGTTTCAAAAAGAATATTTCAGATTCTGTTGGTTGGTGTCTCCAAGGTATCTGCTACTTCCTTTCCTCTTTCACTCCCTCCTTCCCCCATCTCCCTATTGCAACCTTTCCCTGATGCTCCTGAGAGCACAACTAAGTCCTTAGACCTTAGAACTAGATCTTCAAAGAGCAGGAGCAGGGGATAGAAAGAGTGCAGAAGAGAAGCAGCATGAGAATTACACCCCACTCATCTAATTTTCAGAGCTTTTCCTTGCCTCAGTGTGCTGCATGTTGGAAATACATTCCCAGGCATCAAACCTTTATCACTTGCTACAGAATTTAATCACCTGAATTCAGCTATGAACTGTACTCCTGAATTATAGGTGATCGAGTCTGTGCATCACAGTGAAGTCCCCTTTTTTTAGTCCAAAAAATAAGCCTGACAGTACATAAGTTGTGGGGTCTCTCCTTCATCAGATTCACACAATCCTCAGGTGGTTTGGCTTATGGTTGATCATGTTCCTAACGTCACCAAAATAAAAAATAAGTAATAACAGTGATGCCAAACTCGCTCTATAAGCAAAATACTTGCAGGGTTTTCTGTTCTCAAGTTTGTCCCCCAACCACTGCTGTGTATTCCACCATTCATTCTGAATTTAATTCTGTTCTACTTTGAGCCAAGACTCTGAGTTTTAATTTCCCATCAGGACTTACTGTCAGTGAAGCAAAAATCTGCAAGAAGAGTGGGCAAAACAGTGAGAATTACACAGAGGAAAGCATGCTGAGATTATTCCTGCACACAACCACCCAAGAAATGGGGACCATGGCCCTACTTGTCAAATAAGTCAGGTGAAATCAGAGGAGTGTCTGATAAAGCAGTGTGAGGTTCTGAAAAGCACAGTGTTGCTGGTACATGAAGTGGTGCTCTTCCTTTTCATTCATCTCCAAATCAGCCTCTTGACACAGGTATGGGAAGCAAAGTGTTCAGTGAAGTGATCCTTTGGTTGAGAGCCAAAACCTCCTAAGTGCTATTCTTAGAAATGCACTATGGCAGTGTGTGCTTTTAGGTAAATCACAAATCCCAACCATGTCACTCTGCTCATTTGCAAAACTGGGAAATAAAGACACTTCCAGGTTTTCACAGAGTTCTTTGAAATCCAGGCCTTGAAAGGTCCATAAGAGCATTTGATATTAATGATTACTATTGTTAGTTAACTCATAAGAAAGCTGAGAACAGCCACTGGTTAATATTTAAAAGGCAGTATGAATTGTGTTTATCTCCAGGGCATGAGTTAAAGGGTGTCTTTGACCTCCTGTCATCGCTTGTTATGGAGGAGATTATTTCAAATAATATGTGGCAGATAATAGTTGTGTCTTGGACATTTTCCAGAATAAACACTTGCATTTTGCTTCCTTAAAATTCAGTGAATTATGTCATTCTTCAATAAATGCTCCCTATAACTGTGTGATGTTTTTGGAAATTACAACTGCTGTTCTTGATATCTGTTATCCACATTTGATAGTGGTGTGTGGTCAAATTCTGCTCTCGGTGCCCACACAACTCCAGGAACCTGCACATGAAAAGAAGTGGAGTTCCCTGGTTGCAATCAAAGTTGTGATTTTTAAATTGCAGTTGAATTCTATGGTCTTCTCAGATGAACAAACAAGCATAAAAGGAGGAAGAGAGCACAGACAGGAAGAGTGACCAAAAACGCCTCCTGAAGGCCAGGTGACCATACAGGACCCTCAGCTGTGTGACAAGAGTCCTACATGTATCCTACTCCTTCCTTTGTGTGCCCACATAGGTGATGGGTGTTTGTTCTGGAGCTTCTTGTTTCAAAGAGTAGAATCATAAAGGTTGGAAAAGACCACCAGGATCAAGTCCAACCATCAAGCCAGCACCACCACTGTGTTCACCACTAAACCCTGTGTCAAAACCAAGTGCCAAACACTTCCAGACGTGGTGATTCCATCATCTCCCTGGGCAGCCTGTTCCAAAGTTTGACCACCCTTTCTGTGAAGAATTTTTCCCTAATATCCAGTCTTAAGCTTCCCTGGCACAGCCTGAGGCCGTTCCCTCTCCTCCTGTCCCTTGTTCCCTGGGAGCAGAGCCCGACCCCCCCCGGCTCCCTCAGCAGTGCCAGCACAGGGACAGTCACTGCCCTGGTCCTGCTGCCAAACTGTCCCTGATACAGCCCAGGCGCCCTTGGCCTGCTTGCCCTCCTGGGTACACCTGGGCTCATGTTCTGCTGCTGTTGACCAACACTCCAGGTCCTTTCCCACCAGGCATCTTTCCAGCCCCTCTCTCCCCAGCCTGTAGTTAAGTACTGGACCTGTCTCACTTCAGCCTAAGAACCAGCCTTACTAAACTAACCTGAGCATGCTGACAGGGACAACAGGCAGTACTTGTGTTGATAACATCATGTAATGACTCTTCTTAAAAAAATAACTATTGTCTGATCATCTTTGAAAACTATGATTTCAGTAATAGCACCATAACTGCCTTTAAAGGGGAATGTTTAGAGATAAGCAGGATTTACCTACCCACTTTCCTTTTGCAGTGTGGAGGGTGCAGTGGAAGCAATATGAGCTGCAGAGAGATGTGTTTTATCACACAGGAAGCCATCAAGAAACTCTTCTAGGAGAAGAGACCATATGTGAACTACGACAGCATGATGTATGAGTCACATTGCTGAAATCAACTCTTGGATTCAACAGTGCCATTTGAAGGGACAAACCCATTATTTTCTTTAGCCATTCGAGCAAAGGAAACACAGTAACTCAATTGCCAGCACAGAAGGAAATTGTGTATTCCTTTTAGTATTCAAGACATTGCTCTATTGCCTTATTCATATGAAATTCAGCATCTCTTTTGAAAACAGCAAAACAATGACTTTGTCTCCATTTTAATTTGGAAGGAGTCCAAATTAAGCTATTATGAGAGATAAATGATATAATGAGAGCTGCATGCAATTTACTGTAAAAAAAATGAACAAGCAAAATGACCTCTCAAATGTTTGCATTTTTCTTTTTTTGAACTTGCTGAAATTTTAATGTTCTAGGTAGTGAAGTCAAGTTTCATATTCAGCTTTCCTGTTAATGTCAACATGCACATGACAGGTTCCAACTAAGCAGAAAAATAGGACATTAGGATGCCAACCTAGCGTTCCGTTATTATCAAGAATAAATGAACTCAAGTTACACAGAGGTTCTGTATTAACTGTTTCCAGAATATGCTTCTATGTACAATACTGTCTCACAGGAATGTGTCTGCCTGGCAAATATTAGATGTTCTGGTAGTGAAAAAAAAAAGTCTGAGAGGCTTTGTTTTTTCAGGATAATGATTGTGATACTGTAATTACAAACAAAAATATACTTGAGGTACCAGTGTGAGCACAGGATCCTGGACTTTATGATCCCAAACCTCTTGAGCAGTAAAGTCCTCGAGCTCATGGTAAAGGTCATCTTCAGTTTTGCAGCTTCAGACTTTTAATCCCAAATAAGCCAATCCGATAAATATGAAGTGATGAACATATTATGTTAATGAGAATAATTATGCTAATGAACATTCCTTCAAGGAATCTTCATTCTTGATTCATTACTCAGATAGAATCATCTGAAACCAATGGAAAATGTTTTGAGAGACGCAATTAACCCCTTTGAGGCAATCCCAGACCTCAACAGATTGGCTTTCTATACCACCTTTCCCATGTATTCTTGGACTTGGACCTCATTTCACTGGAAGCTCTCTGCCTTTTCAGATTCTTAATTTTCTTTCTTGACAGAGTCTTCAGCCCTAACAGGGAAAAAATACCAAAAAAACCACAAACAAATGAAAACCAAAACCAAACCAAAAACCAAACCAAACAAAACAACCCCCCCACAAAAAAAAACCTCCAAAAAAACCAAAACAAACCATTCACACAAAGAAAAAAACCCATAATCATGTTTTATTTTGGAAGCCCTCTGCGTTTCTTTGCAAAGACTAATGTCTCAGCTCAGTGACTGGTGGCAGTGGTTCTGCAGATCATCCCAGGGGAAGCAGCTCCTGAACAAGAAAGGGAAACCACTCAAACAGCAGGAAAGGTGTCAGGGTCTGCCTGGAGTAGAGTGACTATGTAGGGACTAGCCAAGGACTGGCACTATTCTGACCATTATTCCAGAGTAAAATGAGTAATTGCTGCAGATGGCTCTTCCTGTTCCTTATCATACAACTCCTGCCTCACATTCCTGATCCAACATAATTACACCCATTCCTGAGGTTAAGCTGACACTCCAGTGCACCAAGGCACACTCACTGCCATGCACAAACCATGAGTTTTTAAAGGCCACATGCCTTTATTTAATATTATTTAATATTTAAGTATTATTCTATCCATGTGCTGGTATTAGTAGCATCTACATGTGTAAAATTTATATCGGTGGATATAAAACATCATCACTCCAGTAAATTCAAGGCCACGTCGTTTCAGCTCGGCAGCTGGAAATACAGGATTTTAAAAAGGTACACCTAAAATAAACTTTTATAATGATGAAATACAGGAATATATGTGTTGATGGTTCTGTGTTCTCCACAAAAGGTCTCTCTGCTGTGAGGTCAGGCTCGTTTACATTGTGTGATCAGCAGTGCCCCACCAGTGGGTTTTTAATAGGTTTTATTAGCTTAATGTGGCTGAACACTGCACTGGTGTGCAGGAAGGCTGGGGCATTGCCAGTCCAGGCTCAGCTGCAGTGAGAACAGAGCTCTACAGCCCTGACCCCCCATTCTTTATGGGGTGCACACATGGCATCTGACTGGGCTAATGGGCCTGAGAGCCAGAGAATCATTGAGTTACTAAGGGTGGGAAAGACCTCCAAGGACAGCAAGTTCTGCCTTTGGCTCAATACCATCACAAAGTGCCAAGTCTACTTGTTCTCTGAACACCTCCTGTGTGCACAAAAAGTCACTACACCACCTCCCTGGGCAGCCCATTCCAATGCCTAACCACTCCTTCTGTGAAGAAAATTTTCCTAATATCCGACCTCAACTTCCCTTGGCACAACTTGAGGCCATTTCCCCTTTTCCTTGTTCCCCGGGAGAAGAGGCTGAGGCCCACCTGACTCCAACCTCCTGCCAGGGAGTTGTAGAGAATGATAAGATTCCCCCTGAGCCTCCCTTTCTCCAGGCTGAACAGCCCCAGATCCCTCAGGAGGACTCACATTCCAGAATTTGCAGGTCCCGTCTCTCTCCTCTCACCATTGTGTCATTACTTGGCTCCATCAAAACTGGAAAATAAAACATGTGGGGCACTCTGCAGTGACCTGTGAGATCCCTCTGAGGTCACAGCACCGACTGATTCATGCTGATTGACAGCTGCCAGTGATTATGAAAATTGGTGGCCAGCACAGCACGTATTGCTCATGCCTGCAGAGCAAGGCACAGAGGAATCGTTTCCCTTTTTAGTATTCCTAAAGGTTTACTGCTCTTTTCTTTGTTCAAAGAAACTTAAGGCCCTGGGAAAATGATGCAGCACATATAAACAGGGCAAACAGTATGTCAAGCTGTTTTAAAAATGTCAGTCTGCTACTTGCTGCAAGGTTCTGACTTAATATGTAAGAGAAAACAAATGAGTCTGAAGATCTGTTTAGTAGTTTAGAAAATGGGATCTGGGATTGCTTTAAACGAGGTCAT
The DNA here is from genome assembly GCF_009829145.1 of Chiroxiphia lanceolata. Classification (NCBI taxonomy): domain Eukaryota; kingdom Metazoa; phylum Chordata; class Aves; order Passeriformes; family Pipridae; genus Chiroxiphia; species Chiroxiphia lanceolata. The sequence continues at coordinate 17,394,407 of NC_045649.1, forward strand.
AAAGACCTCTCAACCTTTCCTTTTATTTATTTAATTTTTTTTGCAAATCTATTGACTGCCTTGATGGTGCACTGCAGACAAATATCTACATGCTTCACATAATGAAACTGTGTCGTTGCTTCATCTGGACAAACTCCCAGAGCAACTGCAACCCGAGTAAAACATCTCTGAGGCTGCAAAGAAGTGTCAAAACAAGAAATAGAACAGCACAGAGCTGAGATGTTTTCCATTTGCAGACCTTCATAGAGGTGTCTTTTTTCATACTCTTGGCCGTATATTGCAAAGCATAATTTGATGATAGACGTGAAACTGTGTATTAGTTTTTATTTTGACAAATTCATTAAACATCACATAGCTTGAAAAATGAACCAGGAGGCACTAAGCCAGCCTGGGAAGATTGTACTTCATAAACTGAATTGCTCACATGGGCAACATTTTGGTGGAAGTTATAGATTTTCTAGCATATCCCTGATAGATAGCACTAATATAACTTCAATAAAAACTCCGGATATGTCAATATAAAATTTTTTCTAGCATAGAAAGATGTAAGATACTTCAGTTAATAAATTGGAAGGCTCCCTATTCCTCATGGAACACTAACTTACACATCGGATTAGAGCAAGTATTGAAGCCATCCAGGGTGCAGCTGTAGGTATGCAGCTGATAAAAGTTGCACTGAATTAAGTTATCAATGTAGGCAATAATTGGAATTTAAGACCTAGAACAAGCACTTCTGTACAATATTAGCATCCTTCTATTTTTAACTCTTAGATAACAAAACTGATTTTTCAAAACTGACAGATGAATGAAAAAGATAAACAGCACTTGCCGCATAGAATTGATGTTCTTTCTCTTTGTTCCCAAAATATGACCTTTCACTTACCACTGAAAGACTTACTGGCTTTTTTTTTTAAGTTTCTACCACTTCCAAATTGATCTGGTAGGAGGACTGCAAGCAGGGATCTTGTTTTGGAAGAAAAACAGATAAAGGACTTAGAAGGTTTCCGGAGCATGAGGACAGGATAGAATATATATATATATATGTATATATATCTAGAGGTGCATATGTGGATACATACAAACATACAGCACTAGTTTTTGTCAAAGTTTAAATTCTACACCTATTTCTGCATCTTACAGACAATGCCCAGCCCCTGCAGGATGCACACTCACAAAATGGGACTGGAAACAGCTGCCTGGTGGTTTTTACACATTCAATTACCAGTGAGTGGGAGTAGAAAGAAGACAGGGAAATTCACAAATATTTGAATAATGACAGTTTAGAAAACTGAAACAAAAGTATGTTACAGGCCCAAAACACTGCAATGCATCTGACAGAGAAAGCAGTGTTCATTGCTAGCTTTTGTATTCTTTAATCCCAGATTCCTCTATTCAAATAATAGCACCAACACAGTATAAGGCTTTTTTTTTACTATCATGAGCAACTTTTTTGCACTTCTACCTGGTATTTACCTCTACTCCAGCACAGTAATATGATAATACAGCATGAAAGATTTTTTTTTATTTGCGTTAAAACCGCAGGAAAATAAATTTAATCTCTTCAACTGAAGAAATCAACAAATTTTCAGCGATGTGCAGACAGCTGTTCTGTGCTCAGTGAAGGTAGATGCTTCATATTCATATGAGAGTCAATAAATTTAGAGGCTTGTTAAATTATTATTATATTGACATGACTCAAAATTCAATTTCTTGACTCTCAAAAACCTACACTGGATAAATTGGGAAAACTATTTATTCTTTCAGTTAGGACAATGGATGATTTTCTTCTTCCAAAAAATACCCAGAAGCTGCCCCTTTTTTTACTGTCTAAGCTAAAGAAATGAAAAGATGTAAAAAACTTTTTGGTTTTGTTGTTGGCAAAGTACAAAAGAAGGGGAAGAGGGTGTTGTATCCACAACATGATTGAATACAGTGCTAATAAATAGTTGAATAATATTGTCTCTTCTGTGAACAAATGCAATAATTTCCATAATTAATTTGCTAAGTTTAGTAATTTATGTGGCACAAATTCCTTTATGTTTTTCTCTCATAACAAATATGGGATTAATCTAATATCCATACTGCAAATTCTTCCAGAATGATGATTTCACTTCTGAAAAGTGATGAGCTCAGCAGCCAAAAATCAGCAGAGGATACTGTGACTGCACTTGCTTCCAGAGAAATATCTGTGGTTAGAGCAGAATTCCTACATTGTGGATCCAATCCAGAATTGAAACTGAATTACTGAAGTAGCTATAGATGTTTTCTCTGTAAGAAGTCCAGACTGGAGGAAACACCATCCTGTAGAGAAATACTAACTTGCCCCCTAAGTCAGTGCTGCAGAGTTCTCATCACAAGCTGGAAAAGCAAAACCATTTCAGTCCTAAAATCTTCAGTCCATAAAAAACATTTTTACATGCTCTGTATATTTCTTGTTTCTTTTCAAGAAAAGGTGTCATTTTGAAGCTAAAAGTTTTTCTGAGGGTGAAATATTCATCAAAATCAGGGGGTTACAGTCAGGAATATTTAGAAGGAGATTCTGGTAGTAAAGTTTGCCTTGGTTTGTCCTCCTGACCAAAGAAGAAAGTCAGATCCTTCTTTTCTTACATCAGTCCTGTCTCCAACAGCAGAGCCACTTACTGAAGGTCCACCCACATTGATTTCAAGCCATAATGCACTGGAAAACTAAATCAGATCAGTAGAAGTTAATAAAATTTTAAATTCTTAGAGATTTGACTAGGTAGAGAAAAGCTCTTCAGGTCCCTGGATCTCCTGTCCTTCCTGTTACACTCTGGCAGAGCTCAAAGGAAGTGATTATGGCAGGGGGAAAAGGCTGCAAGGATGGCCTGAACCTTGTCCACAACAGATGAGCAAACATGACATATTGCTCAAATATCTCAAAGACTTTTAAAGCTGATGGAGAGGAAACATCAAGGGAAATAGAGAGATTGAAAGCTGGGCAGGGGGTGGCTCTAAAAGATCATAAAAACACTGAGAGTGGGACTTGCTGTGTGGACACAGTGGAAATGGCATTCCATAAGAACAGCAATGTAAAATAATTTTTGTATTAAAATATAATGAAAGGTATCTGATATCCCCAGTGGCAACAGGACAATAGGCACTCCTGCATGTGAGCACTTGCCCACTGGCAAGGCTGTGTGTGCCACAACAGGCACGAGTTTCTGGGGTACCTCTTAGTAGGCTGAAACTTCTCCTCATGCAATGTGAAAGAAACTGGCACCAATTTAAAATTTAATTTCAAATTGATTCAAAAATAGCCCAATTCAGACTTTAGGAGCAGTCCTCCGAAATTAAATTTATTGGCCCGACTGGCAAAGGCATAATATGATTGAATATATTTCCAAGCTCTAAAACTTATACAAATTATTTTGGACACCGCGACTGTTAAAAATTTATGCAGACACGGAAAAGGAATAATGTTGCTGAATGTTTAATGCAATTCATTTCCCAGCACTGCCTAGGAGTAAACAGGGCTGACACGTTCCTCTCTGATGATGGGCTGTGAGATCAGCTGGGTTTTTGGTGCTGATCTCTCTGTTCTGGGGGCTCCTCTCATAACCCTCCACATGTGCCTGTGTCCCACTAGTGTGGGAATGAACTTGTGCCCAACGAGAGCAAAGTGGGGTTTTATTTGATACATTCCCTTTAGCAGAAGTGGGAGCTGTATTGTACTAGACAGATAATGATCTCTAAACACATTAATTGCCTTAAAGTTCTGCCTTGATTTTAGTTCTACTGTGATGTCTTTCTTATCGTATCGCCTATTCTTATTCCAATAAAAATATCTAAGAATGAAGCATGAAAAAAGGGAAGTTTCAGTTATCATCTATATAGAAATGCATTTTTGGGGGCTGTGTGAATATCCTTGGATTGTTTTTTCAGTGTATCTTTACTTACACAGTGTGTAATTGGTTTAGATTAGACATTAGGAAGAAATTGTTCCCTGGGAGGGTGGTGAGGCCCTGGCACAGGTTGCCCAGAGAAGCTGTGGCTGCCCCATCCCTGGAAGTGTCCAAGGCCAGGTTGGAGGGGGCTTGGAGCAACCTGGGCTGGTGGAAGGTGTCCTTGCCCATGGCAGGGGCTGTAATGAGATGAGCTTTAAGGTCCCTTCCAACCCAAACAATTTTGTCATCCTATGACTGCTGTTTGATTTTCAAATGCACTGCAAAACAGAGATAAATCTTAAATTTAACCACATTATTATCTGCTTTAGATTTGCAGAAAAACAAAGATTAATATACAAATAGGCCCTCTATTGATGTGTTTTAAAGTTTACTCAGGCATTCTTCAAAGTGATGGCCAGCATGTTGATTCTGACTAAATGAAGCTGAAAATCAGATTTTCTCAATATATCACATCAGCATACACATCTGCTGATCAGTGTTAATTAGTCTTATATTTTCCAATTTGTAATCTGTGTATGTTTTATGGGGATGTAAGTAGTAACACGTTAACATATATAATGTCTCTTTGGAAAGCTTCTGCTGAGCAAGTGACCAATAAATTGCTGTTCATGTAAACATTAATCAAATTGAATGCCAGTATGGAAAAGGTATCAAGTTTAGAGGGAAAATCACCTTTTTACCGTGTGTCTTACTGTTGAACTGTAGTTAAATAAGACCATGAGGTTTTCTGAATATTCAGTGGTAAAAAGAATACTTGTTTTAGCATATTTTACACCACCTTGAAGAGCTAATCACTTCACCATTGTTGTGAATGAACACCAGTCAGTCTGCAATTGGGAATTAAATTTCCATCCCTTGACTGGAGGAATAAAAAAAAAGGGGGAGGAAAAATTTTCATAAATTAGTATGAAATTATTTAATCTGACAAAGAAGAGGTCAGCATATAATGCCACAAAGTGTTGAATATTTCATATAAATGTAATGACCCGTATTTGGCCTAAACAAGCTACTGGATGAGCATAAATGTTCCATCATTGTGAACAAATGAGAGACTGCAGTTATAGCATGAAAATGGTAATAAATATATAAAATAGAAAATGGTAATAAATATATAAAATACAATCTGTTGTCATGAACAGGGAAAGCATTTAAATTATAGTGCTCCCATACATTTTAATAACACTTTTTATGCTATCCACCCTTCAAAATTTCTCTTATTCTTAGAGGACTTGTCTTTCCTCAAAAAAAAATCCAGCTACTGAAAGAAGTGAAGCTAAACCAGTCTTTTTCATGAATTTCCCAAGGTCTGACTATGCAGATGTTCAAACTGAACATTTCCTCAGAAGAAATGTTTAAGTCTGGCCAAGAAAAGAGAGAATTTGTGAATAGTTCCCAGAGAGGCCAATTGGAAAACTGCGATTTCTCAGATTGCAAATACAAATAAAATCTAAAATAAGAAAAAGCATTAAGTCAAATAAGGCTAAAGAAGAGAGATGACTTAAAACTTAGCTCTTGATGAATCTTAGAGGTATTTATTTTTTTAAGAGCATTGAGCTGTGTACAGAGATGTGCTCACTCAAAAACCTTCTCCCCCCAAAACTAACTGAAACAAATACCTTCAGTCCCTTCTATGGGACAATTAGAAGGGCACAGACCACAAAGTGGAAGAACTTCTCCTGAGGAAACCTGGAGGACCACGATGATGTGCCAAAGGAGAGGGAAATGATGCACTGAGGGAGGTCAGGAGGGATTTGCAGCCAGGGCATGGCAGGGAGTGCATCAGCTGCTGAGCTCTGACTCACTCACCTCCACAGGAGCTGGGATAAGGCACAGGGAGCCACAGCAACCTGCCTTTGGAGAACAAGGCTGAGAAGGGGGAAAAAAAAAGACAGAGATAGTGTGTGAATTTATGTAAACTTTAAGCTGAAAGTAAAGCAGCAGAGCTGAGATCTTAAAAACCAGGTGGATTACCTGCCAGAGCCTGGAAGTCCCAGCCCACCAGGACTAAACAGTCACCAAGAGAAACATAAACTGGGGGATCTGGGGTTTGCCTTATCTCTTTTTCCTTTCTTGTTTGCTTTCTAGATACTGAACGCTGGGGAGACTGGATAGGGAGAGTTCTTTTATGGTGTTACATTTATTTTCTTTTTTTTAGAAAGGACCATTGCTCAAGCAGATCCTGCACTACAAAACCCAAAGGTTTTTGCAGGAGCACATAAAGGTGCGTGGAACTTCTTCTCACTGCTAAAGAGTGAAGGAAATACTTTATGAGGGAGGTGAAGGTCAATAAAAGATGTCTGCCTTTTGTAACAAAAGTGGGGGTTCATTTCTTATCTGACATTCTAAGTAGGTTGGTCATCTGATCAAAATAGTAATTTGTTTTTAAAAAAGTCTCATTTTTTTCCTTTTGGGCTTCTTTATAATATATAGTATTATATAACATAATATTATATAATAGATATAAAATATAAAAATAATTATTTTGACCGATATTGGTTTAATTACAGTCACAACCACCACAAGAAAACTAAAATACGATGACCTTTTAAATCAGCATTATTTACTGAAAAGAAAGAGGAAACATTATTTCTCTCTGCAGCAAAGTCAGTAAAAGCTCAGGAGGTTTTGGTACTGCTTTTAGTACAATTGCAAAGATTTCAGGAGAAGGGAACTATAACTACCACCAAGTACAGCTTTGACCTTAACACATACCTCAAAGGACAATTAGGTTCAGTTTTATCTTTAAGTCTCATACTGAATAAAACCACTTTCTTTCTATAGTCCTGACTTCATAACATGCCAAACACAGTATTTGTGGCTGCAATGAAGCACCACATATTTAATGTTCTGGCTGTTTTAGCATGTGCATAATAATCTACAGATCATGAAACCTTCAGATTTCCTCTACTGCTTCCCTTCTTATAGATATTTAAAGACACTTGTAATACCATCCTTTACTTCTTTTGCATAGTGTTTATGTAAACCTATTTTGAATGCATAAAACTTGCAGAGGTTATTAGAACAGTTATCTGCATGGAGACTTGGTTAGTTTTCTGCAATACACACATTAGGTTACTGCCAGACATTAAAGTAATGGAGTTCTGATGAGGTAAAATTAGGCATGAGCAAAGTAAAAGTAAGCCTCAGCAGCAAATGTCTTTTTTTTTAAAGAAACTGTTGGATCAAGAAGTTGCAAAACATGATATTCATTCTGTTCCTCTCACAGGAAAAGGATTGTAACAGAACAACCAGAGCGCTGCATCCTCGGGGGAAAGTCCATCTTCCAGTGCCTGAAAAGTCATTTCTTCTAAGAATCAAGATTTTTTTGTTTCTCCTATGCCTTGGTACCTTCTGAGAATAAAAACACTAAACACTGAATCAGTTTGTGGTATTTGATAACACTTTGTAAGCAAGACAGGGGAATGGCTTCTCTAGGCCTGTTAGAGCAGGGATCAGACAGGTCTAGTTCAAACATAAAAAAATCACTTTCCCATTATTTTTCCCCTTAAAACCTTCCCCTCTGCCAATGACTAAAGCACATTTATTTTGAAAGACTTATTTTTGTTTTTTCCATATTTTCTGTGACTGTAATTGTCTAGAAAAAAAACCCAACACAACAGAAAAGAACCAAAGTTGTTTTCATTGCACTGTGTATGAAGTCCTTGACCCACAGAACTTTCTTCATGTCTAAGCAAAGCTTCAACTCTCCTTATGCACAAAATATACTGTTTTCCTTTTGTTGCCTTTTGAATCTGCCACAAGGCAACTCTTCATTATTCCTTGTCTTCTCACTTTTGACCCACTTAGAAGCTTTGATAGATACAGAAATTTGGGATCTGCCAAAAAGTTAAAAGCAAGAATGTGAAATCTTGATGGAAAGTCTTTTCTCAATGGATTTTACAAAAGATGTGTTGTTTCAGGAAGGTAAAGTAGTATTTTACTAACCAAAAGGCATATAGGTGTCTAATTATCTTCTAAAGGAATGAGATTTAAGTGTCTAAATATTTCTGCAAACCCAGGCCTTAGACAAAGATGAATGATCACATAATGTGAATTAAGCTGTATTTTTTCCCTATAATTTAGTTTTTCCCTGGTTATTCCTTATTCTCTTCCTCCTTTATTCCCTCCACTATTTTTACAATTCCTTTGCTAGTAAACAAACTCCTCTAATTCCTTGATTTCAGTGTGGTACCAATCAGCCTAAGGATAATAGTTTCACAACTATGAAGTAGAGAGTGGGCAAACAGAGCCAGCTCCTGCTGGGGACTTGGTGCCCACGTCACACACATTCAGGAGGATTTATTCTGGACTAACCTCAGGCAGGTTCATTTGGATTTGGAAGAGATCTGCTGGTTTAAGTGACTGGAATCCATGTGGCCTGAGGGGAGAGGATGCAGAACAAAGCACAGCAGCTGGAGATGGTCCTGTGAGCTCTCAGTGCCCTCCTGCTCCCCACCCCACCACTGCTGTAGGGCCATCTGATGCCACTTAAACTCTCTTGATTACACAAGCACTGTGAAAAATTTCCCCTGTAAATTCTGGGGAAATGGACCTAAAAACCTGACTTTTTAACAGGAAATGATATTGTCCTGATCAGAGAAAAGAGTAGCTTACACTGCAATAGGAAGTCTATTTGTCTTGTTCCAGACTGCCTGGATGGACAGGAGGAACTCGTAGAGAAAGGATGTTACAGGAGAGGACACCAATATATGTAAAGGTTAAAAAACCCCACAACAATACCTCTTGAAATTTAAATTACTGTTTTTGAAAGCCACATTTAAACTTTTTTAGAGTAACCACCAGCGATATTTAATCCTTTAAGGATGAGGAAAATATTCTGAAACAGAAAAGGATCAAGAAGTTGGGTATTTTCCCCCCCCTCCAAATGTGGAGCAAGCTCAGGTGAAGCTGAAAGTGAATTCCAGCTAGAACTCTGCTGCAGTTTGCAAAGCCCCTAAATCAAAGTGACAGTGCAACCAGGAGCCAAGAAGAATGTCACAACAAATTCCCTTAAAATACAAAATAATTTCACCTGCTCTCCAGACCATTACCATTTTGTAATTGTAAAGAGAGATTGAGATTGCACAAGGATATTTCAGGTACTCTTTACTTCTATCCATAGCTGTATTTTCTTGACTGCAACTTTTTTTATTCTACTGCTATGTTATTAAAAAGCTGCTTTATGTAGAACATCTTCTAGGTCTATATCTTAACTAAGTCTTTCTTTACATTGTGTTATTTGAATTTTTCATTATTTTTTACTATGAGGTAACCTGTGCAATTCATTTCATGAAAGATTTTTTTTTTCTTTAAAGAAATTAGACCTACTTTTTGGATCATTAAGTAGTGCATAATCTTCAATGGGACATTAAAAACTGTAATCAGTGACATCACCATGACAACCGAATTAAGAAATGTCTAGAGAAGCCTCTGAAAATGTAATTTTTTAATATAATACATTTAATGAGTTCATCAGAACAAAGCACCCTAAGTAGATTTATTGTGCACTGAATATCTAGAAATAATTTGGTCTACATAACTAACATTAAAAATCTTCTCAGTGTGAGATAGATGGAAGGGGGGGTATTAAAATTCTCCCCGTGATGTCAATGGATTTAGCGAAGAGTGGAAGCAACAGGAGAAAAAAAAAATGGTTTTTTTGCACCAACAGACAGACCTTCACATCTTTTCTAAGTCTTTCGGTCCTGTTGCATCACGTGTTGCATTTCAGTAATTGTTTTTTGGTGAATGCTCCTTGCTCTGTCATTTATAAAGTCCACCAACGTGTAGGTACGTGTTACACCAGCTGAGGGCCTCTAAGAATTAGGCATTGCTGAAATTCCAGCAGTGCTTGTAGCCCCTCATTAGGACAAGATGCTTTGTTTATTGTCCTGCCTGCTCTAATGAATGAAACTGGAAGCAGCAAAAACATCAGTATTGCACAGAATAACAGTAAAATACAAATAAAACCGCTATAAAATGCCCACCTGCAATTTATGGCGTTACAAGGTTATATAAATTATATGCTCAGTAGTTGAGGAAAAGGCACTCATGAGAGCAAAATCCAATCAAAATAATGCATTTAAATGCATCTCAAAAGCTTTAAAAGAGGAAAAACTCCTACTTTTACAGATAATCTCTTTGAAGAGATTAGCTATACTGCACAAGAGTAAACTACCCAGCACGCCTGCTGTAAAACTCCCGGCTCGTCCTCGAAATAGCTGAAATAATATCAGACTTCTTCCTCACCTCTTCCATTTTCCAATCTGTCCATTCAAGTTATGGCTTGTTCTTGTCTTTTATGGTTATTTCTCCTGCTTCTGCCAGCTGGGTTTATTATGCCCTTTTCCAGATGAGATCTTGTGTTAGTTACGTCTGTTGCAAGCAGCAAATAAAACATTTCCAAAATACTGTCTTGTGGTAAGTGGTGTAGTTGCATGAATGAGGCAGGCTGTGTGTGTGTGTTAACTTCCCCCATAACACACAGCTTTTCCCTACACTGATTTATCCTTTTCCTAGCGCAGGGAGTTCATGGTAGGAGCAGGATCTCAACTACCCTAAACCGACACTGCTCTGTCTGCTCTGTCTGGGTCTGTGATATTTTACATCAGCTGCAAATCTGCCTCATAAACCATGCTGTTACTTCCTAAAAATTGTGAATCTAGGTGTTCTTAGTGAAGAATTTTGTCTCAGATTGATTAAACACTCTTTGTGGTGCTCACCCTCAAAATGCTTTAAAGCAATTGCAGGAAAAGGTTTCAGAGACCTTCCAAAAATTAGGTGGTTCGACCTGATATCAGAACTAAGGCATTCCCAAATCACCAATACCTTCTGAAAACCCCAGCCATTATACTTACAAAACACTGGCTCTCTATTAAACTCCTTGTTATTCTTTTACTAATGAGACATTTTACCAGCCTGTCATCACCCGCTGTGATTAATTCTCTACTTGTAAAATTTTAGCTCTCTCTCTGCTGCTGCTGTTAATGTGCTTTGTACCAAATAAAAATGAAGTTGATGTTTACAAATCCTGTCTGGAGGCTGCTTTAAAAGAGCTCTATGAGGCCAAGTGTACTGATTTTTGTTCTGAATTGTTCTGGATAATTAAACACTGTAACAGACTACTGTGGAAAATGTGAAACTCATCATTGCTTGAAGAACTTTAGAATATAGCATCTTTGAAAATTTCTGCTTTATGATCACCTGCCTGTGGTTCACGTGCAAGATTTTGTGTGTTCTTTAAATCTTAACAACACTGGTGGATCTAGGGATAAGCAGGGGAAAAACATTTCTAAAACCCAGGATCTGTGTATTCACAGAGTCCTCTTGGATAAAAACTGATATGAAAAAGCTACAGAGCAGAGTCTTGCACTGGGGAGTGCCCAGTGTGCTGCTAAGAACACTGGGAAATGTATCTCAGGTAGATCAGGAAGCAAGAACTACAAGATACAGAAAATTGCAGTTCTGGGCTGTGTGTCCAGGAAAGGACCCTCCCTGGGGTGTCATCCAAAAACATGTCACCATGCAGGTGTTGACTGGTATAACGAGTCTCCCAGTTCTGCACATTCTGAACCCAATCTCACAGCCCAAGACTGTGTCACACTTCCCACAGTGCATGTGAAATGAAGGAGATGTTACCACTGGGGTAGAGATCTTTGCTGAAGATTTAATTGCTAAGTGGACCTTCTGGATGGCCTGGGACCTAAATAGATAATGAAAAATATCTCTGAATTACACTTTCACTGTCCCATAGTAATGTACTTGCAATTCAAGACTGGGTGCCTGAGCATCCTCCTGTGTTAAAAGGAGCTTCAGAAGATATTCTGCCTCACCATTTATGAGGAATGAAGGAAGACAATATCTAATTCCCCTAAAAAGCACAGTGGCAGCATTCACATTGCAGGCCTCTCAGGAACTAATGCATTTAAAGAGCTTTTATGCTGGAGACAGTTAGCTTTCTCCCTTTTTCATAGTAAATAAATTTAATTAAATTAAATAGGATGAAGCCATCTGCTTTCTTTAAGTCTTCTAATCTTAAAATCTTCTAATGCCTCACAAATCTCAAATATCCAAACTTCAGACAGCAGATGGGTCTTGCAGGAATGCAGATTTCTAACCATATTCTCTCTTCAGTTTACTCAGATACATGCATTTACCAAAAAAACCACAAAAAATTTTGTATTTTAGTGGTGTGATTTTATGTGTTTGTCTCTGCTGTTTTCTCAGTGGTGGATGGCTATCCCTGGGAAATTAAACTGAGCTCAGCAGAGTATTTTACAGGAGCTCTTGAATCGTGGGATCCTTTATTTCTTTCCTAAGATCTAAGCTGAAAATCTAGAGTATGTCTACATGGATAGGTACAGACAAACACAAGCTCTCTCTGCCATCCCCCAGCTCTATGAATTCCAATCATTTCCACTCAAAATGTCATGTAGGTTTGTTAGCCCTCAAACTAGCAACACCCTGACACACGGCCCAGTACAGATAAAGCTTTACAAGTGCAAACTCCTGAGCTCCCCTGTGCCACCTTGTCACTCATGCTGAGTTTAAAAAGTGCTATTTTAGGATAACATCATCTGGAGAAATACGTGGAAAGCATTTAAAGGTGTGGTTTTAGGTTTCATACATGTTACAGACTACATCCCAGACCTGAAATGAGGGCAGAGAAGCCTCATTATGCATCAGCACTTAATCCAGCAAGCCTGGGATGTTACTCAGAATCAGCCCCAGGGTTACCAAATGTATTTGAAATTGTACAGAGAACAACCATACAGAGCAGCTATCAGACCATATTCCATGTGAAGTCCATTTAAAAGGGTCTATGAACTGCCATGAGAAGAGCCAGCCATTAAAATACCCATTGTTCAATCCTGTTTGCTTATTTTCCTGTCACTGCATTTGCATTAAAATTATTTACCTTTCCTTACTAGGAACCTGCCACATTGATACTAATGAATTATCAACGTGAATAATTTGTCAGTGACTTCCAATGTGTATTTAAAGGAAGCTCAGTGCTTCTGTGTTACTTTGGTATTTAACAAGACCAAAATTATTATCTACTACTAGGGCATAGCTTAAGTAATTTGATGTGCTCGAACTGTTCCAAACCTACAACAAATAGGAAAATACTCTGAGGGAGCTTTGAACTCTGAGATTTTACCCCTTTTAATGCATCGAGAGCCACGCATTCTGTGACCAAAAAGAAAAGAGAAAGGAGCATGGCAATCAGGTTCCCTGTGTTCCCTGTGAAATACTAAAGGTTAAGCTTTGGATTTGAGCCCCTGTGGGATTAGTCACACTCCACCTTTGTAGTTCTGTCCAGGCCAAGCTCCAGCAGTGCCACCAGCGTGTGTCACACCTGTGCTGCCCCACTGCCCCACCCTGTGGGTGCAGGGAACCCTCCCTGCCCACCCTGCAGCAGCAGGGCACGGCTCTGACAGGGCTTTCAGCCTCTCCCCCAGAGAACCACACAGTAAACAGCATTAATGTTTTAAAAAGGCAAACAGCAAATATCAGTATCACTGTAAACTAAGCTGACAATTTTGGACAAGTGAATAACGAGTTCAGGCATTGCTTTCTTAAGTTAAATCATTGCAAGTAGCTCCACTGTGTAAGATGTGAGAGAGGCATGTATAAATAATATTAAAATACGTTATTACAAGGCACTTACACATTATAATGTGCATTAGTTCTTACTGTCCTACTCCACACTGCCCTAAACACCTAAGGGGGAAAATGTGTGTTAATCATTTACTGATTACTAATATATTATTTTTAAGTGGCTATAAACCAAAAGTGTGATTTTTTTAAAATGAAAACGTGTTCCTTAAGGCACAGACACAATGAACTTAATGTAAATGTCTATATATTTATACATTTAACAAAATCTATACGTAGTTCAATGTTAAGAATGTTGGAGAACCTTGTAAAAATCATATATACTAAAACAAAGTGCTAATGCCCTACAGAGCATGTTGTGGTATTCAATACTAGTGGTAAAATCTTATTTTTCTCTCACAGTTGGGTTTGCTCCCATGCCAACAATAGAACCATTAAAATCAATGACAACACAGTTTCAAATTACTTAAGTCACAGCTGATTGGGACATTTGATAAGCAGACCCATATTCAGTGCAGAAATGTCCTCTCCCTTCTTGCTGAAGATATACACAGGAATAAAATACGTTAGCAAAGATATAAATGTCAGGAATGTCAATAGGACTGGAGATAGATTATATATGCTGCAATTTTCAAGATATCCAAAATGGTTTGGGACCATCTCTAATGACAGGAGAAATGCAGAGCTTATCTGAGGAATGACAGGGACACTGGTTCACCTCTGATTTACCTGCGTGCTATGAGTTGAAAGTTGTATATCCTGCTGCTGCACAATCAAATCAGAAACCTGGTTAAGAGTTGCCCCACAGCCTCTCTGTGCTCCTGGGATGGAAAAACCTGCCAACAGGGAATTGCAGCCCTGCCTTCTGTCTGTGAAACAGATTGTCCATGTGGAATAATAGGATGCTGACATAAGTTTGGGGTTTGTAGACTTGTGATTTATGAAAAAAAAATTGTGTTTACTGTAGTGATTTGGAGGAAGATGATGCAATCAGGGACAGCACCAGGGCTGGGCCAGGGAGGGAATTGTCCCCAAAATTCTGCTCTGCACTGGGATGGCCTCCCCTGCAACATTGGGGCAGTTTGGGCAGCACAATATCAGAAAGATCTAAAGCTGTTATAGAGTGTCCAAAGGAGGGACATGAGGATGTGGAAGGGGCTGGAGGGACCACACGAGGAGCAGCTGAGGGCACTTGGCTTGTTCAGCTGCAGAAGACTGAGGGCAGAGCTCATCAGGGTTTGCAGCTCCATCTCTGCTCTCTATGACCAGGGACAGCAGCCAGGGAATGGCTGGAGCTGTGTCAGGGCAGGCTCAGGTTGGATCTCAGGCCAAGGTTCTTCCCCCAGAGGCTGGTTGGGCACTACCCAGGCTCCCCAGGGCAGTGGGTACAGCCCCAAGGCTGCCAGAGCTCCAGGAGGGTCTGGGCAACGTTCTCAGGGACAGGGTGGGATTGTTGGGGTGTCTGTGCAGGGCCAGGGGTTGGACTCAATGATATTTGTAGGTCCCTTCCAACTCAGGATATTCTATGATCCTATGATTCTGTGGAACAGCACTGAATTACCATCAGCAGTATTTTAATTAATTAATGTAATAATATTAATTCTCCCCACACCCCCTGCAAGTCCCCTGATCCCATGGAGAGCCTGCCTGGAGTGCCAGTGGAGCTGTTAAAGCAAATGAGGGCACTTTAGACATGTGAGGTTGAGGTGCTGATTAAGAACTTTCTCATTCCATTGACCACATAAAGCCTTTCCAGGACGAAGATTGTGCAGACCATTAACACTCCTCTTAGACATGGAAGTTCTGGGATGCCAGAAAAAAAAGTTCTTTATTTTAGCCCAGACATGGACTTCTTTTTCACAGCTGTTTTCTACAATTCTTTCTTCATTTTCTTTTCTTTATGTGACTTTTAGACAAAGCACCCTTTGGTGAGCAGCATCTGTTCAACATACTAGTTCAGTTAAATATTGCCTGATAACTAATGAAGTTCATATGTTTTCTACAGACTTTTCTTGAAGGAAACTTTGCTGCTATTTGCATTGGAATTTTCTAAGAGTATTTAAAATATTTCCAGGGAAACATTCTGAAGTGAATAAGAAGATAACAATTTATCTACTCCACATTTCAGTGGACTGAAATTCTTATTACAATCAAACTCTGAAAGATATTCCTTTTTTTTCAATATACTAATGGATAGTTTAACTAGGTGGCAATAATACTTAGCATTTTATATGCCCAATAAAATACTGAAATAGAAATTAATAAGTTTTAAAAATCATATCTTCATAGATCTTTATTATCTCCAGTTTCTAGTTGGGGAAATTGAGGCAGGAAGGAAGGTGATTTTGCTGGGGGCTCACCCCTTACACTTACAGCCCTTTAGGCTTTTGCAACCCCTTTTGGTGACATTAGTAGGGGCAAAACTCAGATTAAAGACAGGCACCTGCACCTCATTGAACAGCCTCAAACACCTGCATTAGACAGGGCAGTTTTTCACATTCAAGGAAATCTTTAAGTATTCTTATTCCCGTGCCTCACAGATCCTAGAAACTCTTTCCTCCTGATAGCCACTGAAAACAAGAAAGACCTCATACATGAAAAGGAACCTGTTAAAAAACATGAACAAGTTTCTCAAGTAAGTGGAGGGACTGTCTGGCTCAGGGGAAGGTGATTGAATTTCAGAAAGGTTTAAAGCTAAGACACCTCCTGAATCCATCCCAAATTCACCATGAGTGAAAACCATTACCATCGTATTTGCGCTGAGGTGTGTGAGCTGAATTTGGTGTCTCAATCCAGTGTGCTTGGAGCAGTCATCCGGATCACAAAGTCACTATGACATCTCTCACTAACTGGCATTCTTATTGATGGAATCAACAGGATTTAATGGCCATGGAGACTGAACTAGCTCTGCTCACACTCGAGGCATATAGATGAGGCGGGGGGACGTTTGTGCTGTCACTGACTATACCACTGCAGCCCCAGGATAAACAGAGGGATTTCAGCTTTCAAGGCTGTCAGTCTGGCATCTTTCACAAGAAGGAAAGGCACTAAAAATAAAGAAGGAGAGCAGTCCAGCTCCAAACAGCATTAATACTGATGAATGGCTGGGAAGACCATACTTAATATCACTCACACGTGTTTAAAATAAAAGGCACATGCTGCGTTTTCAATGCCCTTATCATCAGACAGTTTTAAAAGAACTACCTGAATGTGGAGAGAGAAACAAAGGACAGAACTGAAATTATTGCCAGCATTGAAATGATACTGGACTGAAATGATAGAAACTCTTTGCAGTTGGTAACCCAAATGTAACATATTTCTGTATTTCAAGCAGCTCAGGCACAACAACCTAACCAGAGTGAGTGAGGAGTAAAAGCACTTCCATAGTGATGGCTGCAGTAAAATTAGTCATTATGGATGGGAAACACATTAATGTTTTATTTTCCCTTGACAACAAGATTCCTAACTGTTGACAGTTTCATTGGGGAACTTGGTGAGGTTTATTATGACACTTCATAGCACCTGCACTTTATAGGAAAAATTCAAATGGCTGCCAATGTTTTGTGGGAAAAAAGAAAAGAACATTCATAATAACAAGTGCTGGGTGAATCTCAAAATTTAGAGACTTGTATTCTTCTATTGCATAAGCATCCAAAAGTGAGGGCTGTACTTTGACAGGATAAGAACTAAAGCAGCCTGCTTAAATAATTGAAATGGAAAGAGAAGATGATTCTTTAAGTGCTTGCTTTGCAGCAAGAATACACTGAAGATTTTTCTCTTGAAAAAAGGGGAGATTAACCAGTAGAAAAAAGGTTTTTTAAAGACCTTGCAAGAAAATTTCCACAGTCCCAGCACTTGAGTTGATATAGAAGCCAGGGATTTCATACGAAGTTATGAGGTGGAAGAGGAAAGAACTACCAACAACTTCATTTTCTTCATAGGGGGACAGGCAGTCTCGAAATATCTTTCTTTGCAGTGCTGGTACAACCTCTGAAAACAACCATGCAGAAGTGTTCTAAGGGACTCCTTTCTTCCTATTATTATTGGCTTACTTAGAAACCAACACACCAGAAATATCAAAGGAGGATATTTGTCAAAATTAATACTGCAACCCTCTTTTTCAAGCCTGGGAAGTTTCCCTCACTTGTACGAGTCTCAAGCAGGACATACAGTTCTTTATGCTCAACTCAACCAACTGCTGAGCCTTTAGGTATGTCCCCAACATTCCAAAGTCTTACTTCATCCAGCCACTTCATCTCTGGGCTCACAACACTGCAGACATGTCACCCTTCCCTGAGGGATCCACGGCCTGGAGCGAGTCAGAGCACACACGGATCCCACCACAGCTGACAGGTATCCCAGCACTCAGTTCATCAAGAGGATGACCTTCCTGCCACCCACTCCCTGAGCTGCTGAATTTATCAGCCTGGAGGCCACAAACCACAGCCTGCAACAATTCTTATCATTGGATGGAGGGCAGCCTAAAGAAGTTGCCTTTCATAAGCTAAGTAATGAAACATCGTTGTAACAATAGTAGATGTGAACACATTTGCTTGTCTGCCTCACATTTTGTTCTTTTTTTTTTTTTTTTTTCTGCTTTTCCTTGAGCTTATTTTTTTCAAACTGTGGCATTAATTTCAGACACTGGTTGTAATTTATCTGTAGGAAATACTAATTAATTATAAAACAGAATCTTCTAAAATTTATCACATTTTAATCAAAGAGTCAACACAATAAAATCTACTCTCCTTCTGCATTCTTTTGGTTGCACAGTAACCAGTACAATTTCTGGATAAGGAAAGACATTTTGCCCTTAAGCAGGAATTATTAGCACACCTGTGTGAGTTACAGGATTAAATTCCACAGAGTTTTCATGGTGCTCTAAAGGATAAAAAGACATTAGTAGAAATCAATGGATACTACAGCACCAAATGATGCACTTTAAAAAGGTCATTTTATAGTAGGGAGTAAAACATGGATTTCATCACTTGGTTATCCTCTGATATATGTTCTCCTGGAGCTCTTATCAGAGGAAAACAAACAGGAACAAGCCCATAATTGTCACTGGCAGTAAGGAACAGCACGGGTCAAAAGTTCAGGTTTGGGTTCAAGTTCACTCCCTAAAGTCAAACAAAGTCAAAATGTTCACTGCAACTATGGTCTCATCTTTTTGAACCACAGTGGTGAGGAAAATTTCTCCTTTAGTGGAAATTCTTTTGTAAGACATAACATTTATTTGTAACAAATGTATATGCTAAGAATACATATACATACATATATGTGTGTGTACACAGATGTATATATGTGTGTATATATATATATATGTATATTCTCTCATTGCTCCCTTGCTGCTCTCTAGTCCTTCCTATGGGAGAGCCTTCAGCAGAACCCTGTATTTTTAAATATTACATTGTACCAATTTATCTTTTCCCTAGTAAACATCATCTCTCAAATGTTCCTTGAATTCAGCATAGAATCTGAAACTGGACTGACTGGTGCATGTTTGATAATGTACAACTAAAATGCCAACAAAGAGACTTACAAATAACACTTTTTGGTTTTCAGGGACAAATTAGTCATATCTGAAGCAACAATGCAAAACCTATATTTCAGTTGGCTGCCTTCAAAAACTGCTTAGTAATTGCAAGTAAGTAAATTAAGGTTTCTGATGTAAATGTTACTAAAGTCTATACCATATTTGTGCTGACAAATTGCAGCAACAGAGCACAATATCCACCTTTCCAGATTGCCAGCATTAAAAAACTGATAACAGTATGTTCCCCTGCTTGGTTGTTCTCTAGAGATAAAACTAAGAAATTATTCTTGTAATACTGCAGTAGGTAGAAAAATATTTCTGTTTCATGACAAATATTTATACATTTTCATCTGAATAAAGTAAACCAAACCAATCCAGGGTATAACATCCATAAAAATGAAGGCTGCATCTCCACTTAAACAGAAGGACACTGTCTGGATCCTGGTGAGTTGCTGAGGATGTCAATAAAATTTCAGAGACACTTTTAGGTTTTAAATGATTGTATAAATAGGAATCCCATTATTTAATGGAAGGTAGTCAGCATGGACATGCATAACAAGACCCAAAGTCTTTGGCCTGCACTCCAAGACAACAAAACAACATAAGCCAGCCTTGTGTCAAATATTTAAATCCAAACATGCACTTGGTAGCTGAAAAGCAAGGCATGGTTGTGGGGCAGGATGTTACATAAAACCAGATAGAAAGTTGCTTCCTTACAATTACCTTACATACAGTACTTTGGGAAGAGGGCAAGGCACTGGGATCTTCTGCACCTCCTTTTATGACAACCAGGACTGCAAACTACCATAACACAGTAACTGAGCAGAACATTCCCACAGAAAAGATAATACACTCTCACAGGAAACTCTTTAAAAGGATCATATTGAGGGGAAAAAAATGGGGCAAAAGAAGAAGAAAAGCAGGCAGACTTACCTGTTTGGGGAAAATTATCAGAGTTAAAACCCCAAAACCCACATCCTTTAATTTACATGTAAGCACTATTTATGTATAAGCACCATATCCTGCTTGTTTAACTCCCCACAAACAAGTACTATGCAAGTTTGTGTCAAATCAAGAAACTGAGTGTTTAACAATCCAGAAACATCAGCTGTGCCTTGGTAATCTCTGACCCCCTTTTCCTTTTAAAGGGTATGGGATTAAGCTTTATCTCAAGTTTACTGGCTCTTTAGTTTATCATTTTGCTTTATTGGATTATACTTGTATAAATTTTCTGTGAGAGTACTATGAGGCTGTTATATACGTGATGCCAAGAATGGAAGTCATTCACCAAGAAATACCATGATATTTGATTTTTTCTTTTGTTCTTGCCTACTTTTAGACACATTATGTGCTAAATCTATGCTTAATATACACAATATATTTCTTCAGAATTTATCTGCCACTGTCTTTTGTCTCTACCTTTGTCTGAGCTTTCAAGCTGGCTCAACAATATCCAAACACAATGCAAAAAAAAAAAATAATAAATCACTTTCTAGCATATAATCTCAGTGATATTCTTTACTTCAGGATTCACTCTATACATTTTTTTGTTCACAGATACTCTCTGTCTGTAGTTTTGCAATCTTACTTGGAAATTACACAGCTAAACCCAGTGCTGCACAGGGCCTGGGAATGTTCCCTATTTTAGTGCATATTATTGGTACATTCTGTAGTAGCTGGGAAACCTTAGGCAGCGAATTGTACCCATGAAGGTTCAATGCTGAGTTCTAAATTTAAATGACCAAAACACTACAGGGTGTAGTTTCATGTCTATGCTTCCTATGTGAGAATCACAAAGAATATTCTATCTGAAAATATCCAACAGAGATTTTTATTGAAATGAATGTGATCCTTGTGGGTACAAGCATTCCAGCCTTGTACTTCCTTGCCTTCATCCTTCAGCTCATGGATGTGACCAATTAGGCACACAACACAGCACAATACTACCCCAATGTGCTTATTCTGTTTTACAGAGGGTACATTAAACACACTGACCCTGGTGAAGTCAGAGCTGACTGATATTAAATGAGTTTCTCAGGGACCCTGGGATTACAGATCAAGAACCTTCACTAAAGTACCTGATTTGCCACAGACAGTATCAGAGCTGTGAGAAAATTCCATGGCCAAGTATTTGGTGGAATCCCATGGGACTCACAGAGTGAAAGAGTGACGCTGTTCGTTGCTGCCATGACCATCGCTTCAGTTGTCTTCATTCACACACTGACCCTCACCTTAAAAACAAATCAATTCCCTGAGTGCTTAAAGGAACTTCATTAATCCACTGCCTGCAGTATTATCCAATAACAATCTTTACATCTTCCCCACAAAAAAGTTAAACATTTTTTACTTATACAACCGTGGTTTAAACTCCCGCTCATCCCACGTGCTTTGAACGTGACCACTCCCAGCTGTGCACAGGGCAGTGACAGAGCCTGAGGAGAAATCACTTCTTCTCCCTATATATAGGAAGGCACTAATAGGTTTTCCTCACCAAAGAAGAGGCACAACATCTATAGGTGATGAGAGGCACAGTGGAATCATTATTTGGTTTGCTTGAAGTGGCACCACACTGAGGAATCTACAACTCCCATGTAGCCACCACTTCTCAATGTTCTCAAACCAGAAATCAGCCTGGCAGAAGGTTCAATCAACACAGCAAACACACTCCAAATGGATTTGAAATAATACACAATCCTGGAGAACCCAACGCTGGATCTGGATTGAATTTATCACCTTAAGGACCTACTGATGGCAGTGTCATGCAAAGCCAACACCAAAGATACTTTGCAAGATTGTACATGTTGCCCTGAGTTGGTGTTAAACTCATCACATCCCAGTAAATGCATCTGGCTTTGTTTGCCTGTTTTGATGCAATAACCACCGAAATTGGAAAATTGTGTGAAAGAAAAAAATAGATTGCAAGCCTTTCAGTTACATAAATTGGAAAATGATCTGAATTAAACAGACGTGTTTTTCTTTGTAGTTGCTAACATTCTACATGGCTGAAAACTTTCTGCTTGAAGTGGTTTATCATAAATAGACATTTCTGAAGGTCCCTCAAGGCAGACAAGTGCACTTCTAGAGAATTAGACACAGCTTTGTTTGAAAGCGGCCTAAATTTCTTTAATTTCAATGAGAGAAAAATTGTCAAGTATATGCAACATCAATTTTTCACTGATCATCTGTGATGAGGTCTGTCAGTAATATCCATTCTTAGTTCAAAGCAAACAAATTTATTTTCCATTTTCTAAACCAGAGCATCCATCTCAGTTTTAGTACTTGCAGGGATTATAAAACAGGTAGCAAAGAAAACAGGTAGACTCTGTTTATCCATAGGCAATCAGAGTTGTGCTAAGTCCTGTTGATCAGAGTCTCTGCAGACACTTGTCTCCAATAAGAACACAAATTGCAACCTCTGAGGTTAAAGATTAGAAGATTCCTCACCTGCAATTCCATCTCCTCTGACCTGCTCGTTTGCTGTTCCTGGCCGAGTGCAAGTATGAAATTTAAAGCCTTTGTTTAATTAATTGCTACTGCAAAGAAACGGATTTAAAACTGATTACATGGGATGCTTCAAGGCAGCTCCCAGTGAAAGCCCTGCTCTCACACCAGTATATAATGGAGTAGCTGTTCTGACATCAGTGAGGGTACTCGAGAAATTCATCATTGTAACATAGGTCAGGCAGTGGTTCCCTGGGCTCTGTGAGATGTTGACCTATTCAGAGAAAGGTCAGTTTGCTGTAGAAGGCAGTTTATAAGTGGAAAAGAACCTCACATATACTGATCCTGAATGCTTTTGATCTGACCAGGAGTATTTTGCACACACTTGAACTAAACAGAAATATGGGTATTTTGAAGTACATGAAAGCTGATCTTGTACTGTGTGAGATTTTACACCTCAGACACGTATCATTAAAAGAATTTAATTTATCCTTCTCTTCACTTGCCTGAGCAACATCTTTATCAGTCTTTTTAAGTAGAAATTTCCACTCCCTGACATCTGCATGTTCTTACAACAACTTACCTCAGTCGGTGATTTACCAGATTTTCAGTGAATTTTGCAAGCATGACATGAGCTTTTAGCATTAACCTTGATTCCAAAAAAAAGAAAAAACCCCACACATCCAAACAGAAAAATAAAAAACCGTGATGAGTAATCAAGAAAACTATAATGCTTATCTCCTTCTCTACACAAAACCTTATCCTCAGAGAATTGTCCAAGGCTCTGAGCTCTGTTGTTCTCAGCCTTCAGCAGTTGCGTATGCAAAAGAAGTCCTTGAGATTCTTTTCAGCCTCGGATAAACCATTGTGAAATTTGGATATTTCTCTCCCGTTTTTATGAAGCTGAAATGAAGGAGCTGACAGCATAACTCACACTATATTGATTCAGTGCCAGTGCTAGTTAATGGAGAAGCCGATTCTCACTGAATGTATGACCCTCTGATATCCCAAGGCAGTTTTTGTCTCAATACTTCCAAACACACTGATTATTTAGAGACCAAAAACGGTACAAATGCTTGGTAACTTCTGCACCTCCATATCTACGAGTTATGGGTCTAAATATCCATCAGCACCTTTGTGAACATACATATGCACTGAAAGTTGGCTGGATGCAACACCACCACCAGCACAGGGCTTTAATAAAACCATGGGTACTTCAGTCTCTCAGAAAACATCACCTGCAGATTCCCTGGGGCAAATCATTTAATCTTTAATTTGTTTAACTGTAATGGATTTATAGTGACAAATTTGATCATCGTTAATCTATTGCTCTGAAGTTGCAATTTACTGACCCTTTTTATGTCATTAACCACTACTTTCAAAGGAGCATATTATGGTATAAAGTATTTGTCTGTGGAAAAGGAGTTTATTTTCTTCTGTAAAGTATGAAATCTAAGCTTTCCTTAGATATTCAAACAAAGCTTTAAAAGCATCGGCCATGACATTTTGTATAAATATTTTCCAACTGCCCCATGGATTTTGGCATGCATGTGTTCCAACATTAAGAAATGATAAGAGACTTAAGAACAGATATACTGTGAGAAGATATCTTCTTAAATTCTTTATTCAATCAGCTGTGAAACTATAATATCTTAAAAGGAACACATTTGGTAGCATGAAAGACAAGTGCAGTGAGGCTTGAGCTTGCTAATTCATTGCTTTCTTCAGCCTTAGAGCTGCAAATAGATTATTTTTTAACCTATCAAGGGGATGGCAGGTATTCTGCAAGCAAGTGGCATTGTGAAGCAACTTAAATCATCTCTATTTGTTAGCTGGTTTAGTGACTGCTAAACTCTGTGGGTTAAGTTTCTTATAGGCTTTTTGATTCCACTGAGTAACTTCTGGGCTAATAGCTTGAGTTTCCAAGCCTGACACAGACAATGCATCCACTACTCCAAATGGATTTGAAGGCAGAGCTTTAGGAAAGCTGGGGACTTGACTTCTGAAGAGGAGTTTGCAGGGGAGGTTAAAATGTGTCTGTGGTAGAATACAGACAGAGCTTTTGCTCTGCAAACTACAGACCTTGCCAAAACTACCTTGAAATTAGTCTCTGGGAAATCACTGCAGTTATGTCACCACTCCATCCCAGGCTATTATGACACCAAAATACCTCTGCTGCCTCTCTCCTGTATTTTCCTGATCTCTTGGAACAAGGAGGGGCCTGGAAGTATTATTCATTCTTCACAGGTTGTGTATAATTTCTCTATGAAATGCATTTTGTTCATTTAGAAAACTGTATGAACGTGTTTAATGTTTCAATCTGGCAACACCTTACTATTAAAAAGTTACTGAAATTTGCTGAAGTCCTAAACTTTGCCTGCATTTTTCATTGATGTATATCACTCATCTTCCTTTGCAACTTGCATTTAGTACTCAGACAGATGGGTGCACTGAAGTATGATGTTAATCAAAGAGAAATCCAAAAATAAGCTGCAGCATACGGGCATCTCAGGCCATCCACCTACTTGAGTGTGCTGTGCCAATCTGGGCAGAGAGTTTGGAATCCCCCTGGCTTTGCAGAGAAAACTACACACATTGTCATGCAGATAGAACACTTTAACATGGTATTTATCAACAAGGAAGCATCCTTCTTCTAGTCTACTAATGTGGCTTGTTCTGGTGCTGTGGCTCCTGATGCCCAAAAGGCTGTTGCCTCCCTATGCTCACTTGCAACTGCTGTGACAAAACCTCTGCTGGGGAGAGACAGAAAGGGAGCACAACCCCGAGCTCCACACATGAAGAGGAACAAACTTGTCACTGAGTAAAGGATGGAAAAACTGGTTTAAAAGGTCACTAGTTGACACTGTCATTCGACCTTTGGCTCTGGTAAATATAATGGGATTTCTAAAGGTGCACATAATGCATAGACTGGGGACACTTTTGGTGGCATTCTATTCTGTACATAGTATTTTCAAATGTAATGTGCAATTCTCCCTGTACTTTCTTTCTTCATTATATCCAAAGAAAGAACCAAAGCATGCACTGACTGTATACACACGTACTTTCGGATTCATACATCTTTTAAACCAGTTGAATTGCACAGATTCATATATTCATACACACATATACTTACCATTAACACCAATACATTCTACCTGGGCCAATCAATGTGGTATAAAAATAAAATTATTAACACAGTCTAGTTGTGAGCACAATGCATTTCACATGCTGATGCCTCCCATGTGGCTCTATGACCTGACTTGTGCCCAACCACACTTAAGAGCTCCTGAGTTTGACAGCAGATCCAAACAATAATTACTTGGTTGTGCCAGTACTAACAGGAGTTGTTACTGTGTGTGATTTTCACATCACAGACCAGGTAAATAACTTAATTATGAGCCCTTTATGTGACTTTTTATGATATGAGAAATTCAAACAAGCTGTTTTTTTTTAAAAGAAGAATTCACTACCCAGGGAAGTAATGGACAGGTGGGTATGAAACTGTCCCAGCAGAGAGCAGCAGAACCAAGATTTGCAGATTAAGGATAGTGTAGGACTGTTTTTTATCCCGTGCAATGTGTTCAAGAGCTCAACCCCACGAGAAACAGACAAAACAGAAATTATATTCCTTGTGAAAGAAGGTGTTCCTCATCAGTCACATCTTTCTAAGTAAGAAGAAAAATGTTCAGTTCTTTGCTTTACTGAGACCCACCTTATACAACTGTTCCCTATGTCTGGTTTGGGTTTGAACTCATCTTTTCAAAGCATTTCTCAAGCTGTCCTTCTTTCCAACAGATGTTTCAAGAGGCTCTTTTTCTGATGACAAGAGGGCACACACAGGCAATCAACTGCATTTGGATGTATCTGCTTGAAAACATCTCTCTCGACCCTGGAATCTCAAAGTTCACCTCCCTCTGCACACTGGGAGAAACAGCTTCTGTGCTTTGAATGTCTGTGTAAGAAACAGGTTATGAAAATTAAGTTACTCCAAAGCCTACTGAAAACCACAGCAGCTCCATTCATTCTACTGGGCTCTGGAACCAGCTCAGGGAGGAAAATGTCTGTAGTGTGGGCAGGGACTGATGGGAGGACAGAACTGTGCCAAACATAATCCAAAATGTCATGCATTTCTGTAACCAGATGGTTACCCACAGCTTAAACACAGAAAGCAAAATCCTTTCTTATTATTGCTCACCACACAGAGACAGAATAAAGATAACAGGCCTGGTAGTGCCACGCTGAAAACATCAGCATGAGTTCCTTCACACATTGCACTTTTATGACTGTTTTCAAGTTCTCCTCTCTTCAAGACAAAAGTGTTCTTAAAGTTTGATGTTTGAGCACCCTATTTGTGTTTCAGTCTATTATTATACATGACCAAGGATTTTAGATGTGCATTTCTCTGACAGCATGAATTGTGATAGATTTTAGCATTCACACTCTTGCAGTCTGGCTTCCAGCTCTTCTCACACTTGATTTGGTATCTTGTGTCTTAGTGGATAACAAAAGAGCATTTGTACATGAGCTATGAATTTATGCACATGTCTTTTTCACTCTGAACCCCATAACCCAAATCAAAATTACACATAAACAGTACTTGCCAAGCAGTCAAATCAATATCCAAATAATAACTAAAACACGTTATATTTTTCAAGAATATAAGACAAATTAATATAAAGAGCATTACAGATCCTTTGAAGCACAACAAAGGAGCCATGGTTAAAATTTTAACAAGTTAGAATCATTAGCTAAACAATTCTGACAGCCTGGCTTTGCACTTCCAGTCACACATGCTCAAACAAAGGCTTGATATGTGAGGCAACTTTAATAGGTCCCTCTGCATATGACTAATTTTTCCTCAAACAGTCATTTTTATTTCATATTTTACTCTGGATGCTGAAATGTCACATTTTATTAATCTGTGTCACTCATGTGGATTGTTAAAAGAACAGAGTAGCACTGAAGGAAGTGCCTCTCATCATTACCATACGTATGTGGGATGACAAAGGAATGTGCTAAAACTTGGAAGAGTAACAATTATTAAAAGTAGAACAAGCCAGAATAGAATACAACCTGTTTTCCTCTAAATCCCATTCCAACTGCACTTGCCAGGGAAATGGCAATGGGCAGAATTGTCCAGAAAAGTCCTACTTTGCATTTGCCCCTCAGTGAACAGTAAAATGGGGGCACTCACACTGTGTTGTACAGCTGAGTCCATCTCACTGAGAAACCAAAGATGATAAAAACTGGAATTTTTCTGTATTCCTTTTAGGAAACCCTCCCTGTTTGTGTGAAAACATTTTTGTGTATTCAGTAGAATTAGACAAAAGCAGAAACAATGTATTTTGAATAAACTGACTCTCTCCTCAGATAATACTCACTGAGGTGACCTCTAAGACTAAGATACCAGTACAGAGTTCAATATAACTGCTTTGTGTCCTTAATGAAAGTATATCACACTTTTGGGACAGAAAGGGGGCTGAGAAAGGTTAAGGCTTGTCTGAGCACAGAAATCTGTTCTAAAGTTCATACACATACAATAAAATTCTTGTAATGATGCGTTTTAACGACATATCTTTTCTCTTAATAATAAAGAGCAATTGTAACTAATTTCTGTTAACAGAAACAAGGAGGAGTGGAAAGAAGAAGCAGTAGAAAAATATAGAAATGTGAAGAATTAAATATACAAAAGCTTAATACAAAGTTGTCTAGGAGATAATATCTCCTTACCAAAACATTTGCCTGAGGAGCAGGCAGTACAAACACAGCTACACAGACTATCCCAAAGAGGAAATAAAACCAAACAAACTACTGAAGCAATTATCACAGCTCAGTTGTTTACCAACCTGCTCGAACCAAAACAAAATATTATCCCAAAAATAAAATAATCACATGGGAGTGGCAAAACCAGTGGGTGATGGGGGGAAGGCGTCTGAGCTTACAGAAAGATACTTAACTGCTTACATCCACTAGATGTAAATATATTTATATTTAATATATTGCAACAATTTATCAGGTAATGATCTCAGTTAACTGCCCACATTTATACTGCATCTTTCCTGCCTGTGCTTCACAGAATTACCTGTTTCTAAGTCCCAGCTTTACTTCCTGAATCTCAGGACCAGATCAGGTCTGAGAAGTTGCTGGGCTGAGTAAAACAGAAATCCCCTTCCTCTCACATAGTGGAAAGTTGCAGATTGACAGTGGAAATACAACTGACAGCTTTCCTTGGAATTGATTTAAATTAGGAGTCTCTCCAACTTTCCAACGGTTTCCTAATGAAGTGCTGTACAAATGGTGGCCCTAAATGTAGATGTTTAGAATCTGAACACTTCAAAGCAGCAATGTAGGAGAAAATTATATGGGTTTAAGGTACTGAAATACCTTACAATGGGATGGAAATCCATCCAGGTCAAAGACGTACTTGCAATGAAAACAAGCTCAGCCCAACTTGTGCTGCCAGGTAACAGATTATATTATATTATGTTATTATAATATTATATTATATTTTATATTATATTGCTGCCCCCTCTGATGATGCTTTCATGAGGGCCATGTTCTAGTGTGAGATAAGCTGTAGGGTTGAGCTCCACAGACACTCACAGACCCCATACTACTGCAATATTCTTATTCCCCATTCTTCTTCTCCCAGCACCCCTCCAAACCCCACTTGCTCTTTTCAATTTGTGGTCAAGAAAGACCTACCCTGTTACTCATGGAATACTATAGAACCAACATAACTTATTCTTCTTTCTTTTGTCAAGAGAAACAGACCCAAAAGTCACTGACAGACTCCAGTGAAGCTGATCCTACCTTTAAGAAAGGTTACACCAGGCAGGGCAGATTTTGTGCCTAACACACAAGCACAACTCTTATTAATGATTCCCACCTGCATATTTTAAATTATAATGTATAGACCTGTACAAAAAAGACTTTGCTAAACATGGGAACACAGTTAGCACACATCATAAATGGCATTTGACCCTAAATCTATTATATTTGCTTCCCAGCCTATTAGTTTGGACATCTGCCTAAGGAGAAAATACAACAGATGGATACAGACAGAGATGGAGATCTATACAAAAATAAGCAGACAATGTTTGTCTTGGTATCACTACCCCATGATTAAACAACTAGGCTTATAAAATGAAAACACAATTGCAATAGCATGAGTATTTTGCTGGCCATCACATAGGACACAAAAAGTAAGGGCTGTACAGATGTCAGTGTCAGACCCAAAAATCTGTTCTCACCTTCCTCTGAAGAAGACAGAGAGGGAAAAAAAAAAAAAAGGGAGACTTTTAAGCCAACCTAACGCTTGATTTTATTTTTTTTTCTGCCAAAACCACTGATTGCAGAAGTTGAAATACATGCAAAACAAAGTAATTGTATCCACCCAGGTTTAGTGGGGCAGAGGAAGAGATGAGAGTCTAAGGTTAAATTGAAGGTTATATAAAACAGGCAGAACCACAACCTTGGCTGAATATGTGCAGAGCAATTTGGCAATAATTCAGCTACATCTGCAGTCGTGTCACGCCCTGGAATACCCTGGTGCTTACCTGCAAAAGACTCTCATTAGTGACATATTGTTTCAAGGCTCCTTGCAAGTGGTATTCTGAGGAAAGCTGTGTTTCTCCCCCAGACACAGATGCTTAGATAGACAGGAATTAAGAAAATATCTTTCTTACCTTTCTCTGGTTCTCCACGTGGCAAGCAAGGCTCGTTAGAGAGGAGCAAAGAAAATCCTCAGACACTCCTGAATGAATACAGTGATTTCTGTCCCCACAGAGTGGATGATACAAAGAACAAGAGTAGTTCCTGTGTTTCAAAACATTTTTACTGACAAATTTTGCACAAATCAAACACTGCAATTATGCTTAAATGACCCTTATAAATGGTCCATTACCTCATCAATCTCTTCTGGGAAGATGATCTCCCAGCCCCAAATCTGGTAAACAATATAATCCTGAAATTGTGAGCAGAAGATACAAACCAGGCCTCTCAGAAACGAGACATTACAAGTATAAAGGCTATTAAGTTGATCAACAGCAAATCCCTTGAGACCTATGGCTTTTAAACTAGAACTGGAATTATTTCAATTTCAAGCTGTATTTGGAACTGGTAGACACTTCAGTCTGGCCCACTTCATGTTTGTTCCTGTGCCAGGCCTGAAGATGTGAAAAAGACATTCAAACCAGACTATTGCTTGCATAATAATCTTTCATTTATTAAGTAATATAGGTTTATTTTAAATTTAATTTTCTGAAAAATTTAGATTTTAAATTAAACTTCAATCTTCCTGCCCTCACCTTTGAGGCTCTACATAAGTCTGCTCTTCCCTTCTCATTTGATTTAGTCTCTTCTCTCATCACCCTTCACCCATATCACCCCAAAAGCAATTTAACATAATCAAGTGTCCAGCTCTCCTGAGCCATGTCCACACTAGTACCTTCCCCTTCTTCAAAGGAATACATTCCTGAGCTCATTTATTCCTACTGTTGCTCCCTCCACATTCAGCCTGAAGGCTCAGTAATTTGCATTGACTCTCCAGAGTTACTATAAAATTTGTTTGGGATCCCCCCATTTTGTCTATTTATCTAATTTCTTTTAGATTTCATTAAGCCAGGCATTGCTTTCACTCCTGAACAGTCAGGTTGCTTTGATCACAGTAAAATTTCCTCAGGGAAGCAATTCCTGCTTTCACTTACTGTTATATCTTACCTTTAAAAACAACAAGAAGATAGATTGGGGCTTGAGATAAATGATAGAGCTGCTCATATTTTATAAAAGCTAGTTTACTTAATACTAATAGTGAAGAGGTGTTGACAATTTAGGCAACAATTTATAAGAGTAAGAGTGGAATGAAATCACTATGATTTATTCTAGTGCTGTTCTGTGTCTATATTTCTGGAAGTTACAGGGAAGAAGTCTATACCAGAGAAAAGGAAAATACAACCTGAATGTGTCAGCATTTCCAGGGCTAAAATATTGCTTGCAGATCTGCTGTTGTCTGGAGATAATAGTGGACTGCTGGGACTGAAGGAGTCCCCCAGATACTGCTAAACATATGTTGGCATAACTTCCCTCCACAGGGCTCACCCAGCAAGTCACCCCAGTCTGAAATAACTTCATCTTCTCAGGGGTACTTGAGACACATCTGGTTTGGGGTTTCTTCAAGAAACTCCATAGCACAGACTCCAGAGGTTTTAATCACAACCTAATGTTTACCATTTTACTCAGAATGAACCACTGTTTGATGAAAAAATGTTTTCAAGTTGTTGCACCACAAGCTGACAGTAGTGACGTTTACATCCATTACTTTACTCCATTTTCTCACTGGAGGCATCTGTGTGCCAGGCAGCTTCAAGAGGCAAACAGAAAAAAGCTTTGCAACCTCTCTGACAAAGAATATTTTAGGCAAACACACTGCAGTAACATGAGGTGCCAGGAAATCAACTCTTCCCTGAGGAGTGCAGCAAACATATCTAAAGAAATCCAAAGGAGTGATCACAAATCCTTTTCGAGATGAGTAAACTCTTCTTTAAAAAACTGCAGTCTCAATAAAGTCACTTGCTTATCCAGAATGCCCTTCCTGGTAGGAATAAAAAGCAGAATAAGAAATAAAAGATGGTGAAGTTAAAAATAATTCTGTCTAATCTGTGATGATACTTCCATGTGTAATTAAACTTTGAATATATAGCAGTTTGTTAAGATGCTCAACTATTTCATGTATACATTAAAGAATATGACTGCTCCTTCATCACCCAGGCAGATGTGTAGTAAGAAAATGTAAATCAAATGAGTACCTTGATATTAAGATTCCCCTATCAGATAAATCTGAATGTTTTTCAATTCATATAACTACATGGAATTCCTAAACCATCTAAGTATCTCTAAAAGATATAGATGACCTATACAAAAACTGTGATTCTGCCATTGATTAAGTAGCACCTGAATTGGTTTTGCCTAACTAGTGTTAATTAGCACAATATGGAGACACCCCGAAACCACCAAGTGCTACCACCTGATACATTTTTGATGTTTTTTATTCTAGAACTGCAGTTGAGTTCCCACTACACATGGGCAGGCTGTATGCTGTGAATCCTGGCTATGTGCTCAGTGAACACTACTCTGTTTCACAAAGTTACTACACAAGAGAGAGAACAAAAGCCTCCTGATCATTGTCAACATCCTGACTTCTCCCTCCACATTCAGCATATCCTCCCTTCTACAAGTAGTTTCTTCTCAGAACCCTCTTGTCCTTGACAAAATCTAATAATTTGTAAGTTTTGAAGCCCGATGGTCACCTTGCAGTCCCCACGATGTTTACTTCCCAGGCAATATGAGAATTTTCCCCAGAAGCTTCACATCTTTTAAGACCTTAAAAAAAAGTTTGATGGGTTGTTTGAAGAGAGCCAGTTTTCAGAAAGGCTGATTTTGGGAATGGGAAGTCACTCACTCCCTCGAGAACTGAGAGTGTATATCCACAATGAATAAAATTTCAGGAAGTAAATTTATATCATCCCTCCAGTCTGATGCAGTTGTTAGAACTTTCCTTGGAATTTCACTACTGCTGCTGAACCTCCTGTCATATGGTTTAACCTAATGAGGGCTGATATATTTATTCATAAGAGCTGAGAAAGCCATTTTCTTTTACTTTTCAACAACTAAAACTGTATTCAAACAACTGCAATATACGAACCAAACCTACCCACTTAGCAGGGACTGGAAAAGTCCAAAAGATTCAGGAAAAGAAAATTATTAAACTAAGGGAAAAGCCTGCTTTAATTTTGACCAATTACCAGTTGGTGATAGGGAAAAAAAAACTCCCAGTACTTTATCTATTAAAGGATGTGCCAGCTAAATATACAGCAAAACCCCCTCATCAGTATATTGAGAGAGAACTGCCACCACCTCATTCAGCAAGCACAAGGGCACATCCTCAGCTTTTTATAATTACACGTCACTCAGCCAGGCTGCACATCCCAGCTTGTTCTTCTGTGACAGCAGTAAACATGGCTTGATGGAAACTGCTAATTTAGAAATTAGCCACCAAAAATAGAACTTAATCTGCCACTCCAGCAAGTGCAACAACATGAGGGATACATTAATCTGGACTTTCCCAGAGCACACAATCTGCTCTCGACCAGGGGTGTGTGACAGGCAGGTTATGGATGATGATCTTAATGAACCACTATTCACCATGTAGTTCTAGTAATATCCTTTGCTTTATTCTGCTTCAATTAACTTTAGTAACAAAAATTTCCCTTCAATCTCATGCATTTAAGCTGGATATTTCTTCTCTTTCAGTGTAAATCTGTTTGGTGTCTGTCCCTTTGGTCAGTGGTGACAGAAATGCAGCTTTGTGTGACACTTTGTGCAACACCAAGAACAAACAAACACTGTCCCTTCATTGCCAAATATTTAACAGAGTTCTATAAATTTGGATTTCTGCAGTGTAATAGTTTGGAGTGGGCTGCAATCCATGGACAGGGCTGCACAAAGAATCACCTTTCTGTTGTAGCAGAGATTTCTTGCAGTATTCCTGACAACAGAGCCAGAGAATACTGAGTGAGCCTAAAACATACATATATATATTGCTTTACTTAAACACATCCTTATTTGGTGAGGTGTTGATGTATTTTAGTGACAGTGAATGCTTACTCCAAGAAAAAAATAAACATATATCCTCTTTTGGTAAAACTGAGAACACACTTCTATGGCAAGCACCAACATATTAACTGTATTAATTTTATTATTAAATTAATGTTGAACTAATTATTGTTGAAGGCACTGGTCAGTAAAAGCAAGGAGTTGCTTTACTGTTATTAACATAACCATGTGTATAGTCTGTGTGTTAAAAATTATGTACATATATATGTGTGCATAATTGTTACACATTAAACATGGGAGTTTAACATATATATATATATATAAGAATATATATATAAATAACAGTGAAGGGTATTTCAAGGTGATGACTCCATTATATTGCTTCCTGGGTTTCTGAGGAAGCATGAAGAAGCAGTCTTCTTCCCCACCTGGGGTTGAATAATTCTCCTCTTATTCACCTGCAGTTTCATATTGTTTCTCCTCTACAGCACGAAAACCTTGCACAGAAATAATTCTTTGTGATATCTGAGAGGCAAAGATTCTAGAGACACAGAAAATTGATTCACAAGATACATTCATACAACAACAGAGACAATATGTTGTTTCTGTACACCCCGAGCCCCAAACCACGACCACTGCAGACACCCAGAACAGGGATGAGCCCCATCCCCTTCTGCCCCTCTGGCTCAGCCACACAGGCTCAGGAAAGTTAGGACAGAGTTAATTGCAACCCAACACCATACACAGTGTTTTTCTTTCAGTCCCTCTGCAAGTTTAGCCTAAATTCAATATGTTTCTACTGTAGGCTATGTTTACTGAAATAAAGCTACATTCAACTATGGGCAACCTGTCTTTGAACATATGCTGTAGGCAGCAATCTAGCAGAGAAATGGGCGACAAGCTGTGAGACTAAACTTTTATCATCGGCTCCATAAATCAAGATGAAAGCTATAGACTTCCTCCTGTGGACCTCATACAGCCTTGAGAAAAAAAGTTAAAATATTTAGATTGAAAGAACAAAATAATATAAAGAGACAAAAACAACTCGAAATGAAAATCTGTTGAAGTATTTATGCAGTACTAAAGAGAGGTCCAGTTCCCAAGAAGGCACGTTTTCATATATTTTTTAAAGATATATTTGGTAGCAATTACTAATTAGTAAGATTAATGATGTCTGGCCCATTCAAAAATGTTCTTTCTTCTGTTCCATCCATGTTGCTAGCACAGGGTACAACTAAGAATGAATTCCCACTAATCCAACTGTACAGCAAATTGTACCAGCACTGCTTTAGTGCACAAAAGAGTCCATTTGGTACTTCTCATCTGCCAGCTAATTAAGCAATTTATAGCATGTCATATAGGTGGATGATATCACCTGAACCCCCTGAAATATTAAATCCATATAGATTTCATTAAGTTTCCAGCATATATAAAATTACTGTAGAGAACACTGATGTTTTATAATAGTGATTAATTACAAAAACTCTGTCCTTTGTGCTTTCTTGGGAGGATTTCAAAATTCTTCAATATCTGGTTAAAAGAGACTTTGCAATTCTATTGTGGTCATGCTTGTGTTCTGTAGGGGAAATGTTAAACCAGAACTAATCTGAACTAGAAGCCACACCCAGTGAACTGAGTCTGTATGAAACACGTCACTCTTTGCTTTCCATAGGGAAGGAAAACTAATTTAGCAGCTACTCCCCTCCAGCTGTCAGCTGCCTTTGTGCCATAGGCTGTCACCCCTGCAGCACAGACAGGAGGAAACAGCATTGCCTTGGCTTTACTGTGCTTACAAACAGACAGAGTAGCTGAAACCCTGGTGAAGAGGGGTCTGCCCTGTCCCACTGACCCTCTCACATGGACAGGAATCTCTCCCAGAAATATCATGAGAGACAGCCCGAGGCAGTGAACAACTGAAGCACCTGTTTCCTGAGTGAATGCAAGTTAAACTGGGCTGAGCTGCAGAATGTCAAGAACACACACCCTTCTTTCGTATTTACACAGCTGTGATACAAAAATAAAGTATCATCTCAGACACATAAACAGTGTACTATTGTCAACATTCCTTTCCACTTTTCTTCCCTTATTCTAGAAACTACATGTTTTTGTATCTACATTAAAGGATACACAACCCTCTTCCAGGTCATTCTATTTATCAGGAATATTGTACAACGTAGCTAAATGTGGTGATTGCTGCGATTGAGGAAAAAGAACGTGGCACAAATAACACTGTGCAACCCTCTTTTAGGAGCTGCTCTCTGAGATTGCTCCTGGATTGCTTCTCTCCAGTTGCTGTGGCTGGATTTGACCTCACCACACAGGTACCAACAGCTCACTTCTACCCTCCTACACTGGAACCAGGCTTGGCTGCACCAGTCAGACACACCAGTCACACAGAGACCCCAAGGTCTCTTCCTTTATTCCCCTTAGGATTCTCTGAACACATCTGTGTCCATGTGTCTACACAATGGACTCTGTCAGGATACATCCACCAGCCAAGGGAGGTGATTCTGCCCCTCTGCCCCTGCAGAGACCCCCCTGCAGAGCTGCTCCAGCCCCGGGGAACAGCACAGGAGGGACATGGAGCTGCTGGAGAGAGTCCAGAGGAGGCACCAAGAGGATCAGAGGGATGGAGCAGCTCTGCTGGGAGGGAAGGCTGGGAGAGTTGGGATTGTTCAGCCTGGAGGAGAAAAGCTGATCTAATTGTGATCTAATTGTGGCCTTACAGTGCCTGAAGGGACTGACAAGAAAGATGGAGAGAGACCATTGACAAGGGCCTGGAGTGACAGGACGAGGGGGAATGGCTTCAAACTGACAGAGAACAGGGTTAGATGGGATATTGGGAAGAAATTCTTGGCTGTGAGGGTGGGGAGGCCCTGGCACAGGTTGCTCAGAGAAGCTGTGGCTGCCCCATCCCTGGAAGTGTCCAAGGCCAGGTTGGATGGGGCTTGGAGCAACCTGGGCTGGTGGAAGGTGTCCCTGTCCGTGGTAGGGGGTTGGAATGAGATGATCTTTGAGGTCCCTTCCAACCCAAACCATTCTGTGATTGTATAATTTATACATATTTTTTTGCCTACAGTTTAAGCTATACCTTCCTGTGTGGCACTACCTCTTTGATATCAGAAGGATAAGAAATAATATATATATGAAATAACCTTGTACCAAGCACTAGCATCACATGTAGAAGCTGCATGTAAAGATGTGGCTTACACTTAGCAATAAATAAATGCATAAATAAATAATTCATACCTGGGACAGAGATGTCCTCTGAAATCTGCAGAGCAAAGCTCACCTCTAATAGCTGTTCTTGCCCTGCATGCAGAAGTCCCATTGATCTCACTGGGGGATCCACTCAAAGTGAGAGCTGATTATTAGAGCTGAGCTTCAATGTGCAGATCTAAGAGGGAAATTTTGTCCTTCAAACAGAACTATGATCAAAACATAAATTTAGACAAAAAGGAAACAGGAATATGTTCACAACTACTGCATTTGCACAAGCAAGGTGGGTAGCAAGACACAGAATGTCAGTGCCTGGAAATTCCCTTTATGTGGCTACATAGGCAAAATGGGGCAGAAATGTGAAAATCCATTCCTGTTGTACTAAAGGTAAATATCAAATTATGAAGTTCATTACACCAAGCAGTAGGAAGAGAAACTACAACAATTCTGCCTTTATTTTTTGCCTGCTAGTTGTCATGTCCTCTTCCACTCTCCCTCTAGTATTCTACACATTCCAGCTTTTTATTTAATCCTCCCAGTCCTGGAAATAATGAACCACAAAAATCAACAGGAACCTTCCTACTTAACACATTGTCTTATAATGCCATCAGATAAAAAAGAGCTGTAGCATCTTTGTGACTTACTTCCTGCCAACATGGCTCTGACAGAACACACATTTCATAGACCTCCTGTATATTTCTTTGTTCTTTGAGTTGAAACTTTCTTATTCAAAGCTATTTATCATAACCATCTCAGACTGATAGCAATGTGCTCAAGAGCTAAGTACAAAGTATTACAATATTAATATTTCTGCCCTTTAAGAGCCTTATGTATGATTTTTTTATCTCCTGATTTAACATGGAGTATGACCAATATGTGCCAAAATTATTCCTATTACATAAAAAGGCAAAGTTTCCTTATTTCATTGAAATAAAAGACATTTTTCAAATTAAAATTAGTATGCACAGACATTATATCCTCTCTGACACAAATCTACACAAGATGCTACTTAGGGTATGCCTTTTTACCTAACTACAAATTCTTCTACCAGCAGATAAAAGAGATTTATTGTCATATTCCCATTTTATCTTCTAACTTTTGCCTAGTGGGAAAGCATAAAGGAGACAAGTGACCCCCTGTTTAGGGGTTTGGATCAATGCTTACTAATTCCCTGAGACAAATCCTACTTAAGAAGCAACATTCTTGTTTCCTCTTCTGTTAGACTTAAATGTTTGACATCACGTTTAGAACTACAGAAGGTCAATTTACCTGCCAAAAATTTTAGAAAATAAAAGCAAACTTTTCCCAAACACACTCCAGATACTTGGGGTTTAGTTTAAAACCTCCATACTGAAAAGAAAGATATAAAATATCTTGCTAATTCTAGTGTCAGTGCATGGTACATTGCTAAAGGGGAGCAATGCAGAGATTCCAGGTGATGGGCATTTGTGAGCACAGTGATATCTAGAACCAGAATATTTAACACTAAAGAAAGCATTAGAAGACACAGAACTTAAATCTTCAAACAGTCAGACTCCAAATACAGGAAATTCAGTGTGAGGATGCTCTGTACAACAGCCCCTGTGTTATCCCACACCAGGATGGTTCTGTTTCTGTCCCATGGAGACCGTGACCATTGCAGAAGTTTAACAGGTTTGGAGATCAAGTGACAGTGCCTGGGAGTGTTCCACAACACTCTTCAATTCAGTGCTGCAGGTACAGTCTCTACCTCACCTCAGAGAAAGACTTTTGAGAAAACTTCATGGGAAACCAAAGCACATCACGAATAAGTTCAGGAGTGAGATCACAAAGCTCTAAAAGAGGTTCTGCTGTTCTTCCTTCCGTCACCATGAAACCAGTACCCTTGGTAAGTACAGCTCCATCTCAGCTTTGCCAGCTGACAGTTAAAAAAAAGATAGACCTTAGCTCCTACAGCTGTCCTGCAGTTGGAAAAATCCTGCCTTCTCAAAATAAATGCAGTAAAACACTGTTTTTCGTGGCCTTGATGAAATGCCTGTGCTGGCTCTGCTGCTCTTCGGGCCACTGCCACTGGGAGATGGAAATGCAGCACTCTGAGGGCCTTGTGCTTACAGAGCAGCCCCAGATCTATTGCTTCAGTGCAGAAATCAATCTGAAGAGAGGAGCAAATTGTGGCCATGGCCTGAACAGATGTCACGGTGCAGGGGGAAGGGGGGGCTGAGTCACTGCAGAAGGTGTGAGAGCAAAGGCACACAGTGAAGCCTGAATCACCCAGGATAAAACTGTCCCAATCCTGCACCAGACCCGAGATCTCGGATTTTTAAAGTAGGTCTCAGTAAATCTCTGAGGGAGTACCACACATACAAACAGCAAATCTCTGTTAGAACCACACAGGAAAATGTAAATAGTAAATTATATTGTGAAATGTCATCATGAAGCATTTTGGTGGAGAGAAGTATTTTTAGCTGGAAATTATAAACTTCAGCCTGTTGTGTTCTAAGGAACAGAAATAAAAGCAGATTTAACTGCAGATAAAACAAAGTTAACACCTGCTGTTAGATCCTCAATTTCTTGAGAGAAATGTGATGCCTATATTAGAAATAAAGAAACATTGACTCTACTGGTCTTGGAACTGCTACAAGTGCACAAGAATTAGCACAATTACAGCAGCAGGAGGGAAAAAACCCCACTATCTTATGTAATAAATATTTTAATATTTATTAAAATATTATAAATATTTATTTTAATTATATATAGTTTTATTGCCTTCATACTGTCTTCTTCCCAGATTTACAGTTTTACACTTCTCTAACTCATTTGAAATGGATGATTTATGAAACAAGGAGTCTCAGATGGAGGAAAAGAAAGTAAAAGAAAACAAATTCAGGCAAAACAATAGATACAAAACCTGAAAACAGTAACATTATTCATCTGAACCAAGCTCTCATATCCCCCACTCTGCTTTATGACTCTGGATGCCAGACTGACCTCCTGGCCTCCACCTTTGTCAGCTTTGGCCCTTACCAGGATATGTCAATATTTTGCTTGTGTTTATACTAAAAGTGGATGTTTGGATATTTTGCAGCTTGGACAAGACAGATTCTTAAAGCTGCATAATGCATTTAACAAATCCTATTACTTTGTTGCAATTATGTTACTTTGGAGGATAATTATTAGTATACTATTATTACCTAAAAAAAGCTGGAGAGTGACAGGAAAAGGGGGAATGGCTTCAAACTAACAGAGAACAGGGTTAGATGGGATATTGGGAAGAAATTGTTCCCTGTGAGGGTGGGGAGGCCCTGGCACAGGTTGTCCAGAGAAGCTGTGGCTGCCCCATCCCTGCAAGTGTCCAAGGCCAGGTTGGACGGGGCTTGGAGCAACCTGGGTTAGTGGCAGGGGGTGGAATGGGGTGAGCTTTAAGGTCCCTTCCAACTCAAACCATTCTCTGATGCTGATGACAGCAAGGGCCATACTAAGGTAGTTTCATCAGCTCCATATAACACCTTTTTCTCTTCACTCTTTCCCTCCAGCCTGTGCAGTTGTGCACACCTGCACCATCCACCGAGAGTTATTCTCTATAATTGTGACTCTCTCCCTCCACCTGGAATATCCACCATCACATATGCACTCTTTCAGAAGAATTTCTACTCTAAAACATGTGGTTTTGGTCTGAATAATTATAGTAATTATTGTATATTATGATATAGCAAGCTACTGGGTGCCATGTTGTGATTGGTTGGAGTTTTTATTCTGGTTCCTTCTTGAACTGTGACCCGTGTGACACATTGGGCTTATCCATGCCATGACCACTTCACCAGAGACCTGCAGCACCTGGGCCTCTGAGGATGGAGGTGTCATGGAAGTAAGTACTGAAACCTACTTCCCACAGGTCTTCCTGCTCCCCACTGCCACTGTCCTCTCTTTTTTCGAGGACTCATTCCCTGACACTGTGTCTCGAAGCACTGCTGGGGACATGTCAACCATGGTTTCTAACACCACTAGTGGGATCTGTCCTCTCCTGAGACAACTCAGAAAAGGAGTTTAATTCTCTTGCTGTTTTGATGACATTTGAAACTTTACTTTGGCAGCTGTTATATCCATTAAAGACAGGAAGAAGCAGGCAGTGTGTTTATAAAATATATTCCTGGTATGCACAAAATCATCAAGACAAAGGCAGCCTCTCCTCTGAACAAGGTACTGCATGTGACAAATCTCTTTAAAAATTAAAATCTTTTCTCCACATTAATCCCACAGAAAACTCAGATCAACAAGAAATACTTTAAAGTCAAATGTAGAGCCAACAGGAATAATCCACTGTGCACTGCAAAAATTAAACCAGGATAGCAAATAACAGTCCTTCCAATCATCACAAAGAGGAAAATGTCATTTTTTTTAATAATAGAGAAATATGCATGTTAACCACACTCCCTAGGGATGTAAGAAAACACTGGTAATGCAGAAAGGCTCCTCCTATCAGTAATATAATTAAAAAAGTATAAATATATAACCCCTTGAGGAGCAGAATAACATTATAAATAATCATAGAATCATAGAGTGATTTGCTTTGGAAGGGACCTTAAAGATCACCTCTTTCCACCCCCTGCCATGGGCAGGGACACCTTCCACCAGCCCAGGTTGCTCCAAGCTCCATCCAACCTGGCCTTGGACACTTCCAGGGATGGGGCAGTCACAGCTTCTCTGGGCAACCTGTGCCAGGGCCTCCCCCCACTCCCAGGGAAGCTTTTCC
Source organism: Chiroxiphia lanceolata (assembly GCF_009829145.1). Classification (NCBI taxonomy): domain Eukaryota; kingdom Metazoa; phylum Chordata; class Aves; order Passeriformes; family Pipridae; genus Chiroxiphia; species Chiroxiphia lanceolata. Next base: position 17,436,489 of record NC_045649.1, read on the forward strand.
CTGTATCCCATCAAACCCTGTTCTCTGTCAGTGTGAAGCCATTCCCCCTTGTCCTGTCTCTCCAGTCTCTATGTGTATCTCCACCTTTCCTGTAGGGTCCCTCTATGTCCTCAGTCCAAGTGGCAGTTTAGGGACAGTGGGCACCACTGCTCTTCCCAGCCAGCTCCCTGCAGCCCAGAGTGGAGCACAGGCTGGGTGATGAAAAGCAGACACGTGCCTGCACAGTGGGTGTCTCCTGGGTCAGCTCTTCTGTGAGACTGCTGGTGTTGAACAAGGACCAGTGGAATGGACACGTTACCACCCACCCTTATCCTACCAGCTCGTTGTTCTCCTTCCCTTCTGCCCTGTGTCCAGGGGAATAAAGCAATGCACTTCATCACCCAGGCAATTCCACTCACTCTGAGTGCGCTCCTAAAAAATGTGCCAAAGAGCTTTGCAGGACAAACAGATTCTTCCCCACAAAATACCAAGTCATGGGGTGTGGAGAACACTTCTGGCTGCATTCTGTACTGCTCTTCTCTTCCGGCACAAATAGCTTCCCATGAAAACACACGATAGTTATTACGTCTTATCTCAGAAAAAAGAGCCAACTTATCTACAGGCAATCCTATGTGGGTTATTTTATTATATTCGTATTTATGCATTCCAGAACTACATGCAGTGCATAGGTCAGGCTTAGTAATGTCTTGGCTGCAGAACCAGAGTAGCAGGACCCTCACTGGGACTCTAATTGCTGGCAGAACTCCTCAGCTCTCTTTCATATGTGCAACATGGGGATATTTTCTTGGTTAAATGTTGCTTTGCCTTTTGATCCTGTTCCTGCTGATGTTGCTGAGTGATAATGATCTGTCTGTCTGGCCTATTGATATACATAAAAATTAATAGCACAGTTAAAGCTGGTTGGGAACTTTTATTTACTCTGACCTAAATTACCAGAACAACAGAAATTTCCAAGTGACTAAAAGGCAGGAAATTTAAAGGTAGTTTTAAAAATTACCTACAGTTAATTTTTCAAGCCTCAAAATCTATTGAAGCAAACAGACTGATAAGATTTAAAATTATACCAGGCATACAGCTCACTTCTGCTTTTCCAATTGCACCCACTATGGTGCTACTACAAACATTTTCTTTTCTAACCTCTCTCTCCCCTTGTATGAGGCAAATACTTGTATTTTGCTGAATTTTGTCTTATATCACTAATAAAAACCAACATAGAAAACTACTGCACAGGTCGTTGTTTTTCTGCAATTAATTCTCTCTATTCACTCAGACCTTTACTAAATGCTGAATAACTAACTGGAATTTATATAAAAAAAACCTAAATTTGAGCCACTGTAGAAAATATAACAAGAGACAATCTCTGAGACACACCAGTTGGACATAAGATGAGTCAGGAAAAAGTGGTGGAAAGGTCACTTTCACATTTGATTATGTATTTTATTACATTCTATATGCATCTAGAAAGTTTTACCATCAAGATTCAATTCTGTCACTCCCAGCCATGTCCTTGCACCAGCCCCCAAGATAAACAGAGGCTTAGGAAGGACTGACATTATACCAGAGGACATACTAGATCATCATCACATGACTATTTATCTGCAAATCAATTGCAATCAGCTCAATAAATGTAATTACAGGAAATCCTACAATATCTAACTCCTCACAGCACAGTATTATTTTGCACTCAAAAAAGCCCTGATAAAATCAGGTTTGTACAAGTATAATCCACACTGAAAAAAATGGTACAAATTGTACAAGCATAAAATCCTTGGGAGAGATGAATGCTGACCTGGAGAAATTAATGTTGGCAAAAGAAGGAGGGCCTTGCAGAAGAAGAATTTTATGAATCCCAGGTAAACAAGTAACAGATAACAATCTGGTTACTTCAGTTTCACACTTGGAAACTACTGGAAAATCGAAAGGTTTATGATTTTGTTCCATTCCAAGACTTCTTGATTTAAGCCAAATCAATAAAAACAGAGAAATTATTTAAAATGCACATAATCACATCACTTTCTTAAGTGAAATATCCCATTGGTTTAAAGTTTGATGGTATTACCTACCAAGATTGATATTATTACAACAGATTATCCTTTGCAGCGAGACTGCAGAGAGAAAAGTGATGCTGTAGAAGAATAATATTACATTTAATCAAATTTCTTAGGAAGAATAGTTCCATTATATCAGCATTTGAACAGCTTTTCAATGAACCAACAGGCAGTGTGTCTTCATCTTTTATTTCTAATCATCTGATAAATCCAGGAGTCGCCAAAGCCATGCCCAAATGCTGGCATGAATTCTCATTTGTCATAATTTGACTGCAGTAATGTGCAGTCCACTTTATGACTTCTGCACACAATGTCTGGAGGAAATAAAAGCACAGTTTTACAATTACCTTTCTGTAATTGGCCCATCAAGCTGCCACCTTGGTATTTTGTTTATTGGCTGAACATTGTGGTTTAGAGCCTCCTGCAGAATAAATCCCAGTGGGTGAATAAGAAATGAAAGCACAGGGGCAGGTTGGGATTTCCTGGGGGCAGGATGGGGATGGGGGCAAGGCAGAGCTCCCAAAGTCTAGAACAAAGAACATAAGAAAAGAGTGCAAGCAGTTTAAATCTAAAAAGAAAGGTGCTATTAGGCAAAGAAAAGGAAGTTTAAGACTAATTGTTTGTGGTGCTTTAGGGACAAATAGAGAAGTGAAGTTAAAATCATGCCAGAAATGGAAAATGGTGAATAATAAATTCATGCACCAGGAATATAGGGGAAAAAATAAAAATGAAAGGTCTTAGGAACTTAGGAAAGGTTTAGCAGTCCACACCAAAGATCCCTTCAGCCTGATTCCCCCAAGTGTGTTTGCCAGCAGGCACCACCTGGGACGCAGCAGAAAGACAAGCACACAGTGATGCCTCCTCAGAACACTCCTCACCCCACACAGTCTGTCCCTCCAATACTCTTCCAGCCTGAGGGATTCCTCTGTGTTTCCAGCCCCTCCATCCCCAGGGGTGTTCCCCAGGGCTCAGTGCTGGGGCTGCTCCTGTTCAGTGTCTTCACTGACAAAGTGAGTGAGAGGATCGAGGGCTCCCTCAGCTCACAGGTGACTCCTGGTTGGGTGGGATGTGGGTCTGCTGGAGGGCAGGAAGGCTCAGCACAGGGATCAGGACAGCCTGGATCCATGGGCTGAGGTTCAAATACTCCAAATCCCCACAACAATCTGAACATTTATTCTGTCAAGAGTAAACCAGGGCCTTAATCACATGGGTTTGAAGATGGGGTTTTGTTTGTTTATTGTTCGGTTTGAGGTTCTTTTTGGTCTTGGGTGGGGTTTTTTGTGGCTTTTTTATGGCTTTTTTCCCCTCTCTACCTAATGGTTTCATTTAAATTTTAATTAATTTAATTGGAAAAACCAGAAAATAAACATTCCAAATTCACTTTCTACATGTCACTCACAACTGACCAGATCTCTGCTATAACTCCTGAAGTCATCTCTTTTCCAGGCTGAAAAATCCTGTTCAATTTAATGTTCCACATACAGAATCAGTCTCTTATTTGATTATCCCTGATGTGCTTCTTGGTAAAATGCTTTGAACACACATTACTGCATAAAATCTTTGGGACAGTGGCATATCTGTCAACTGAATGTATCTTAAATTAGACCCAAGCTGCTTTAAGCCAAATGATTAGGATGTGGAGAGCAGTGAAGTCACAACAGCCTGGACAGAACAAATGGGAATGTGCTCAGAGTGGCGTGGCCTGACTTCCTTCAAGTTTTCCAGAACACAAAGCAGGCTCTTTAGCCCACCCTGAGTGCCAAGCCACTGCTATCACAAGCTGTGTAGAAGATAAATCCTACCAGCTAAGCACAGAAATAAATGACATATCAGAACTGTTAAGCTCCACAGCTGTGAGAGTGGTGCTTTAAAAATGAAGTACATAAACCACACTGGAGAGGTGCTCGATAATGATCCCACAGTTACAGTCCAAAAGGCTGCCTTACTCAACAGAACCTTTCAGGGACCTGCACAATGCTTGCTCTAGCTTTGCTGTCCCAGTTGGGCACAGGATTACAGCTGCTCAGGCCAGGGCAGTTCTGGCTATGTGGAGAAAGGAGAGCAGTTTAAAAATCTTTATGTTAAAAATGAAGGCTGTAAACAAGATATGAATTTTAAAGTAAAAAAATTAACCTTAAATCGTGATTTCAGGCTAAAGCATCTGAACCCTGCTTGTGTCTGGTGAAAAGTGTCATGTGCTGGTTTGTAATCATTGTTAGGCACTGCTCTATTGGGCTGACCTGAGCATTCAAATCATGGGAATTTATCTGAAAGGATAATTGATATCAGTCTTTTAAATAGACCCCTCATCCACATAGGAATTGAAAGAAAATGAAATAAAAGCTTGATGGTGAGCTGCCTCTTCAGCTCCCCATGCTTATTTTTTCCTGAAAGGTCAGATAACTGAAAAGTGCAATTTACTTTGTTTGGAAAAAACAGAAGAAAGCAGGAGCTGTGATACAGCCTTACTAATAGCAGAGCTGAGACAGGTAGTTACACTGTGCTTACCTCATCTGCATTGTTTTCATTTACTTAATTTCAATTAGATTGCAAATTATACAGGGATTAAGGTGTTTCTGCTGTGTGACCTATTCAATTTTGCAGTCAATTGATTTCTACTTATTTAGTAAGTGTTTGGACATTAGCTGCCTTAGCAGTTAGATTTGCACTTGAAGTCAACTCTCCAACATGGCAAAATGCTCACAAGTTGAGTTCCCCATAAACATGATGGAGGAAATAACAAGCTGCAGGAAAGGAACTTGATGAAGATCAGTTATAACAGGATTTAAGTCACTAATGGTGTAATTAGACAAAAGCAAACACTATATACATTTGGACACGTTAACAGAAGCAGTTTATAAGGCTCAGAGCCATCCTTCCAAGCCATCAAGGTCTTCAGGTGAAGATGTGTCTTCTGCTTGAGCATTTTTTTTTTTCAAAAATGTTTATTTTCTTCAAAAATGCTGATGAGAAAACACTAATGAGGCAGAGTTTCAAACAGTGCAAAGCCTTTGCTGCTCAAGCAAAGGGGAGGAGAAAGGGAGAAGGCTGTACCAGTGTGGTTCAAGCTGGAGAAGGAAATACTAGAGGAAAGGGAGATGGGATGGACAGGACAGCAGTCTTCAAATTTAGCACGCTGCTGCATACAAGAACAGTGATTATTTGTGTCTCTGGTCAATAGGACAGCAAGAGGATTAAGCTGCAGCAAGGAAGATCTGGGTTAGACATGAAGAAAAATGTTCAAGCTACCAAAGTACTGAAGAAGTTAACTGAAGGGGTTCAGCCTCTGTCAGTAGAACTTTAGCAGTCAGACAAGCAACTGTCAGAAATTATCCTGATTTTCACCAGGGACAGAAATAATGGCCTTCTGAGGGTTTTTTCTAATCATGTGAGAAGCTACATGATATTAATCTTCTCTGCCATACTAATACATTCCTGAAAATACCGAGGGCACTTTCTTTCTTAGGCAAAGGAATTTTAAAGAAAGGGATCTAGGAAGATTCTGACATTTTTAAAACAAGATGTAGTGAAAATGTTCCCTGCTGACCAGCCAGCTACCTTGATGTGTCACCAGCACAGATGTCACAAGTGAGGAGGACAACACTGAGACAATCACTAAACACTCCCCTTCTCTTGGCATGTTATTGTGCTGAAAGGCCAAGTTTGTTCTGACTTCTCACTACATCATCAATTAGAAGCTGATAATGACATAAGGATAACTAATAAGGCAGTTAAAAGGGATTTTGGATATCTCAATGAAATTTTTAGATCATTCAGTGGGACATCAATGTCCAGTAAGTTACATGTGTTTGCAGGTGTGTAAAGGGAGGTCTCTCAGGATGTGCTGTCAGGCTTAGTGCTGTGCTGAAGGAATACACCCAGAAGTACAGCCGTACCTTCACTTGAGCAGTTACACCCAAGTCTCACTCAGAAAGCAAGTCCAGTTTTACTTCCAGCTGCTTGCATGTTATTCGTAGGAATGGCTGTGCTTGACCACTGACACTCAATGGGAAAGAAAATCTGATATCCCAACCCCTCTTGTGCCTCTGTAATTGTAGTTTTCAACACATTTTCTCCAGGAAGATTGGTAACAACACCTGCATTCCTTGTTCCCTCCCCTCACAGCAGAGTGACCCACAGAATGAGCATTTGGTACGGGACAAACTGTCCCCAGAATGTCCAGGACAGGGTAGGACAGGGGATACTACTGGCACTATCTCAGCCTTTTGAAATGTAGTATGGGTAGAACCTGCCAAATCTTCTCCAAAAGTGTATTGCAAATTTATTTTTTTTTCTTTTTCCAAGTAGATTTTTTTTCTGTTTCATGGGGACTTCAAGCCTTCTTTTGCCCAGCCCAGCTGTCCAACTCAGAACTACCGTGGTGCCCTTTGCCAAAAGCCCATCAGAAAACCCTTGCTGGTGACTGCAAGAGCCATTTTTTAAGTTAACATTTCTGCTTGCAGATCATGTCTTATGTTAACTCAATTTGCATTGCTCTTGTTTAGCCTTGCTGTTTAGGGGGTTGTTCTAAACCGCTCTGTGGATTGAGGGGATGTGTTTGCCACAAAGTATTCCAAGAAAAAAATTGCTCCAGATTAGTATTCTGTGCCACAGCTTTAGTTGTATTTATTTTATTCCTTACTGGGTTTGCAAAGCATAGAAATAGCAATCCCCCACTGTTTCCATCACGTTTACTTTCTCATTATTGTGTTTGCTCTGTTTTAGGGTTTTTTTCTTTAGATTCTTTTTTTATTTTTAAGAACCACAGCACAGTTTCTTAAAAGAAAAGCAATTAGGTGGGGCACAGATACTGCTCTGCAGATTAACAGATAATGAATGGTATGTTTGTGTAAAGGAAATGTATTTATGTGCCTCATCCTAAAAACCACTGATGTCAATAAGAGTATGTTCAACTTGTCCATGGAAATCAGTACTTAACAGGAAAGGGATCTGAAAAGGAACAGATGATTCCACTGTTCTTGTTAAGAGCCTTAAAAGTGATCTAAAGGAATTATGAGCAATTTACTCACGAAATACCAGAATGCAGTAATAGTACTGCTCAGTTTGTATTTATGAAGGAAAACAAAGCAGAATGATTTAACAGGAAGGCCTTTGAGAAGAGCATTGAAAGGAAAAGCATAACTAAATCAAGTAGCTACCACATAACAAGCAGCAGAGAAGAAAGAAAATAAGGCAGTGAAGAGACTAAAGCAAAAATATTGAAGAAATAGTTGATATCCTTTTCTCCACCTGTATATCCCCACCAACCTTCCAGCTAGGAAATCACTCTTTGGATGCAGATCAAGAGGTACAATAAGTCAAACAGAAAGTCAAGAAGGAGAAAAAAACACTGAAAAATAGAGCGTCATAGCATAATGCTCATACCCAGTCAGCAAGGTGGTCATTGATTTCTAACCCAAAAGGTAAATATAAATAAGGAAAGATCTAAAATAGTTTCTCTTACTCAAAGACAAGTTATATATAGATAGAACAAATGTACTATTAGTACTACTCTAACTCTGAGTCCAGAAATAATACAGTAAATTCAGTGATTTTTCCCCATTATAAATAGAACGTGAAACATGGCAAAGGACCACAAAACTCTGGATCTCCTGGGACTCTGCCCAGTAACACCAGCAATACTATCACTGCCCAGTGGTCCAGGTTCCTTGGGTGGTAAGTGAGGCACACTATCCAGGCTGGATTCCCAAGCAATTCCCACATCCATAGTGCCTCTCTCCATACAACACATCCCTCAGCAGCTGTACAGGAAAAGAGGAAAAGGAGTCATATGCCAAGACAAAACACACTTTTAGGGGTTTACCCTTTAGAAAGCCTTCTTATACTCTACACCCTCTTACCATAAAACCCTGAGAAGGAAGCAAGTGCTCCAACCTACTGAAGCCAGTGGAAAGGCTCTCACAGTCACTGAAAGGTAAGAACTTTGCTTAAATATTTTGCTCAACCACAATCAGGAAATCCTGGGCAAGACCAAGCCCTTAGAAACTACCTGTGGTTTGGTGCCTTCTGATGTGCCCTGGCTTTGGGACTGAGTAGACCCTGTTCAGGGAAGCCTGGCTGCCCCTCCAGGTGCTACTGGGGGCTCAACAGCAGCAGGAGAACACAGGTTCAAGTCACCTCCAACCCTGTAAACTTCAACATGAGTAGAATTATAGAATCACTTAGGTTGGAAAAGAAATCTAACATCACCAATTCCAGCCATCAACCCAACTCCTAAATATTCACCATTAAGCCATGTCCCCAGGTGCCACATCTATATTCTTTCTGAACACTTCCAGGGATGGGACTCCACCACCTCCCTGGACAACCTATACTTGACAACACTTCTGTGAAGAAATTTTTCATAATATCCAATCTAAATCTCTCCTGGCACAGCTTGAGGCCATTTCCACTCATCCTGTCCCTTGTTCCCTGGGAGCAGAGCCCGAACCTTCCCCCCCGCCAGCTCCTCCCTCCTGTCAGGGAGTTGCAGAGCCAGAAGGTTCCCCCTGAGCCTCCTTTTCTCCAGCCTGAGACCCCCACAGCTCCCTCAACCACTTCTGCTGCTCCAGCCCCTTCCCCAGCTCCGTTCCCTTCTCTGGACATGCTCCAGCCCCTCAATGCCTTTCTTGTGATGAGGGTCCCAAAACTTACCCCAAGATTCAAAGTGTGACCTCAGCAGTGCCAGCACAGGTCACTGCCCTGATCCTGCTTAACCAACAGGCAAGAGTAGAACAGGGAAAGACTTCAGCAGAAGTCTCCAAGTTGCTGGCAGTGATCCATGCAGGTGTGGCACAGCACCTACACACAGGTCTTCAGTTTGGAAATCAGAGGTGTGACAGGAACACGGACAGGCACATCAAACCCAGCTTTCATTTAGTGAACCAGTGTGGCTGAGAGAGGGGCTTCCTCTGGAGCAGCTGCTGGCCCAGTCCACGTCCATCAGAGCCCACACACCTCTGCCCGTCCCTGCTGTGACCACACTGCCACTGCCACGGGCACGTCATTGCTCCTCCTGCTGCTGGGCCTGTTCTCCAGTGACACACTGCTGCTGGCAGGCTCTGCCTGCTTCTCTACCTGTTCAAATGAAATCATTTTACTTGTTAAAGACAAGTTTTCTGCACCTTAATGAAAACAGTGCAAGGAAGGCGGGGTAACTCCTTACCGGGTGGCCCAGAACCAGAGCGGGATGAAAGCAAACCCTCAAATGGTCCCTGGGGAATTCTGAGCACTTCAAAAGACACAAACACTGGGGTCTGCAGCAGAAATTCCCTGTGTACCATTCAGCCCTAAGTGCATCCCAGTGAGACACTCCCAGATCGTGGCAAATATGGATCTTTTGGTTCAAACAGCACATGAATTTTACACGATGTGGATTCTAAGAATTCCACACAATTCCCCAGTATCAGCTTTGTTCATGTTCTTCTGTATCTGTGCTTTACTATTAATACTACATTATTTGTCATTATGTGTGTTTTGTTTGCCACACGATTTCTTATAATCCAAGTAAAAAATTGCAATAAAAAATGACCTCTTTTCCCATTCTACTTTCATTTCATAATTTATATTAATAAAACTGTACAAATATAACTCATCTCACATAGCACCAAGACTACTGGTAACCTCCCACTAGAAAAAAACAAAATCAGAGGAATGTTTCAAACTATAACGAAAACAAGGTTAATTAATACCCCCCATATTAATTACATGCAAAACATAACAAATAAGATGCTCAGACCTCATGATATATATCTAGCATAAAACATATCTAATGCATGAAAAAATTAACATATCATCCCATTTTGACCATAGGAAAATTTTACAAATAAAACTGGTTTGATAAATGTTAATATTAAATTTCCTTTCACTTACTAAAATATCAAAACCCCACAAGATAGAAATTTTGTGTAAAGTGCATTTACTTCATAAGGTAATATTCCCTCATACACAGAAATCTGAAAACTATATTGACCAAGACTTGTTTAAACAAAAAGATAAATTTAAATTATTGCCACAGCTGATTTATATTTTTGATTTTTGTACTGATTAATAAGTCTTCCAAAAATTTAAGATGTGTAAGTAAAATATCAAATTAAAAATCAAAGAAATACTTTTCATAATGGTTTTACATTCCTATCCTACGAGTAAGAAAAGGACTTTTCCTTCCAGGTAGTAAATCTATATCTGTTACTCTTGTTAAAAAGAAAATCTGTGTATTCTGCCTCTTAGGTTTTGGGTTTTTTTAACCCAGCTGGTAGGAACTCAGAAAGACAGGCTTTACATGAAACCACAGCAGTCTGACTTGCATCACTGGATCACTGTTTTTCACAACTCCAGCCCTCACACACTGCTGTTGAAAGGAAGCAGCAAAAAGCTGTTAATACTATTTTTCAAAGCAAAGATCTGTGTAAATGCCAATTGTTGACCCCCACGGCCTCCTACCCACCGACTTGTTTTTTCTCACAGCCATTATTTGACTTGTTGCTGTCGACACGACAAGCCCACGAGCCAGATCACACTTTTAAGCCATATAAAGCTCTGGTGTTCTTCAGGAGGGACTGCAGAACACACATAGGCTCAAACTCCTCAGCAGGGGAAACGATCTAGCACTCAACAGTTTGATTTTTCTTGATCTAGCACTCAACAGTTTTATTTTTCTTGTTTAACAAAAACGATCCCTGGCCAGTGTAGCATGAATAACCTTCCTCGGGATGCTTTAAAAACACACTGTAATAAAGCATGCATCCTACTGCAATGATTACAATGTCATCTATTCCATTTCTGCATGAACAGTCTAAATTGTGAGTTATTACAGGATTGCTTGCAACGTGCTATTTTTTTTTTAAACTATGAACACTCATATGTTTATAGGGAGACTCTGTAAAAGACTGCAGTGTAGAGGTCAGTTAGGACAAAACCAGGTTGCAACTGCAGTTTTAGCATTTCAGTGTCACCATCTCTGTGTACAGCCTGCTCCTCCAGAAGGTTTGGAGACACCTTTGCATCAACCAACTGCTTTGGGGTTTTTATTCGTTTCATCTTCTTTTTTTTTTCTTTAATATTCTAAGGCCAGGAGTTGGATTTTGATGATCCTTGTGGGTCCCTTCTAACCCAGGATATTCCACGATTCTATGACTTGCATTGTAAATTTAAACTTAACATGTAATATTATGCATTCAACACAAAAATTGATCTCAAATGAAAAATCATAGAATCACATATCATAGAATGTTTGGCTTGGAAGGGACCTTAAAGATCATCCAGTCCCACCCCCTGCCATGGGCAGGGACACCTTCCACTAGCCCAGGTTGCTCCAGGCCCCGTCCAACCTGGCCTTGGACACTTCCAGGGATCCAGGGGCAGCCACAGCTTCTCTGGGCAACCTGTACCAGGGCCTCCCCACCCTCACAGGGAAGAATCCAGGGCTTCATTCAAAATCTTTTAAAATGCAGTGCTATAAAGCACTGGCATAATTTTCTTCTTTTTTCTGGCAGACATTCTTTCAAAAATTCTTCATCAGCACCCCCTGCAATGTTTCCATTGCCATTTCCAGAAAGGAATTGAGAAGCCAAAGAGTTTGCTCCAAACAGAATTCCGTGAGAGAGCTCACAACTGAGCCAGCTGCTCCCAGCACAGTCCACACACACTCCCACAGGTCTGCCCTCCCCTTGTTGCATTCTTCCCACATCCCTGACGTGTCAGTCCAGTTCACCAAACAGGAATTACAGGTTTCCCCACTGTGCAACCTTTTAAACCTTCCATGCCGAACAGCAGCGGATTTTTTTCAGTTTGTGTTCACAGCATTCCATGATGTGCAAACATTCCTGGAAGTGAGGAGAAACACTTGATGAATGCAATCTCTTGCAGAACGTACAGACTGGTGAAAATCAAAGTCCAAATCATAATTTAACAGTAACTGAAAGTGCTCTAAATTAGAGAATGTCAAGGTAGAGAGAGTGATGTTCACGGTTGCTTTAGAATAAGTATCTCCCAACTCCAGTTCTCTTTGGATCTTCAATGCCCAATTTTAGAACAGGCCTGCAAAACTCCCTTTGCATGCAGGACTCTATCACCATGTGCACATAACTCATAGTTTAGGCTCAGAAACATTTAGACATCAATATCTGGATAGGAGGACAGTAGCATTAGGCAATTTTACTGGTCTGGCACACATATTATGTGCATACAAACCGTGTGTTCGTTATGAAATGCACCGTTTTTTGTAGCTGAAAATATGTTTACACTATTTAACATTTTTTAACTTCTCATTCTCCAGTTAAACTGCCAGGACAGTATCTCTGCAGACTGCACCTTCCCTAATAAGGCCACGACAACACTCACACTCAGTACGTTATATATATGATTTTTTTTTTATGAGGATACTTTGGGCAACGTTCATGTCACTGTTTTTTCTACATTAATATTTTCACAATTTGCAGGTGATCCATATATTCCCTCAAAGCCCCTGCTGCATGTTGAGCACAAAGTGAGCATTAAAATTGGATCTCTAAGATAACTGGGACACAGCACTCAGACACAGAATATCCATTATTCCACGCTGTTCTGGGCCAATTGCCTTCTGAAGGACTCCAAGGACTCCAATGGCACAATGGTCTTCACTTCATAGTTCATTAAACATTCAGCAATTTCTATGTTGTTGTATTTTTCAGCAATAGTAGGAAACATTAATAAAAAAGTATTAAATTATAGGTAAATGCTGATTTCTTGAAAATCACGACAGAGGTGAAACAGCCCAGAATTGACCAAGGGACATTTGTAAATGATGACACAGATGATCTTTTGCTGTGGCATAGCTGTATCTCTATCACATGTGGGCATGTAACCCTTGTGGTAGTGAACCTTCCCTTTCCAGCTTTTCAGTAGTTCCCTGGAAATTACCTGGTAAGAGACCATGTTATTGACACTCAGGCAAGCAGAAATGATCGATAAGGCTTGAGAAAAAAACACCCAGAGCGTGTCAGGGTGACAGCACAGAAACTGTGAGGCAGAAATCTGATTGGAAAGCTCACTGTACAAGGAAAGGTTTCAGTTATTTTCTCAATCTAAATTACAAAGTTTGTCTGAATAAGGACCACATAATAAGAAATCCAGGAGACAAATATGAACACAATTGCCTAAGCAGGAAAATCAAGTCTAGCTAGGCCAGGGTTTGTGGAAGAAGTGATTTTTAGTTTGCCTTTACTATGAAAAGTGAAAAAATAGCTGAGAAGAAATAACGTGAAACAAAAGAAATCAACAATACACAATGTCATGTGATTTAATTCTGGACAGCCTCCAGTTCAACCCCCAGAATCACTTAACCAAAATGCTTATTCCTCACGGAGGCATAGTGGGAATCTTTCTAAACCATGTCAGAAAGTGTGCCTCAGTCAGGATACCCTGATAAGGATGAGAAATCAAGGAATTTTAACAAATTGGCAGGTGTGTCGTGGTGGAATGATGGAATTCCACCAGCCTTGACCTTACTAAAGCCCCAGTTACTCTCAGGAGCCAGTATGGACTTGGAACACTGTGCATGACTTCTATAGCCACAGACATCAGCAAGTACTAATGTACAGTGGTTGCAGAAGGTGTTCTTGGGAAACAGTGAAAACACCACTTCAGGATCCTGTTTCTGTCTCAAATCCAACCTGACCAAATCATAGCCCTCAGTAGAAATAATTTAAACACTATTTTTTTTAACCTCTGAGGCAAAAATAATTTCTTTCTGTAGAGTTTCTAATCATAGAATCCTAGAATGGTTTGGGTAGGAAGGGAATCTTGAAGTCACATTTAATGTTCTGTGAGGAAGAGAGTAGATCCTTAATCACTCAATCACAACACTCTCCATCTCCCGAGTCTGGGAAGGTGGATGAATGGGAGAGGAGGATGGAGGGCTGGAGAAGCACTGATGAAAGATATGGTTATACAAAGGAGAATTGAAGATATTCTTTAGAGAATTAAAAACCAAGAGGAAATTTGGAATCCCAATAAAAAGGGATAGGAGTGAGGATGCATATAAAGGAATAGTGCAAGCAAGTTTCGGTGCAATACTGTATACAAATAGCAAAGAATATGGAAGTCAAAAAGGAGCACAAATATAGTACAGAGTCACTTCCCATCCAAGTAAAAAGAGAGAATTGCAACTAGCAGCCAACCCAACTTCAATTGCTCGACAGAGCCTGGAAAAAATGATTAAATAATCAATTAATAATCACCTACAGGATAATAAAATGATGGAAATAGGCAACATGAATTTGTCAAGAGCAACCAATTAAATTTCCTTCCTTTACAGGTAACTGGTGTAATTGATAAGGTAGAAGCAGCAGGTGTAGTACAGCCTCACTTCTGTAAAGCTTTAAATACTGCTAGACATGGAATCTCCATTGGCAAGCCAGGGAAATACTACCTGGATGAAAAAAGCCCTGAAGCTAAATCCTTAATTAATTTAAAAGATATGTTCAAGGAGCAATTATCAATATGCTGATTTTGAACTGCAAAAGGCATTCAGATGGAAATTCACAGGGGTCCACCCAGGCAATATCTAAATTATCCTACAGGGAAAAGGGTCAGGGAAAAAGTGCTGGTGAAAGAAAACAGGAGGACATGCAAGAGCTCTGGATCTTTGTGATCCAAAATGATCTTTAGAAATTGGAAACAAAGTCAATAGACAACTCAAGGATGAAATTTGGAAAGGCAGACTCAAATCATTGCATGTGGGAGTAAGTCACGAGTTGCACCAAGACAAAAGTAACGAGTTAAGGGCCAGACAGCAAAAGTCTGGAATATAAATTGTAGGAAACCTACCCCCCCAAACTCATTGTTGAGGCACTGTCAGGACTGCAAAATACAGAAGGACAAGTATTCCTGACACTTGGTAGGAACCAGGTTCCAAGATCCCAAAATAGATGATGTCAAATTGCAGGCTCTACATAAGGGGAACAATAAAGACAATAGATTTTAAAACATGACAGATAAAGAAGAGCTGAAGGAACTTGATGTATTTGATTTACAAAAGAAAACATTAAAGTGAAATTCACGGGAGACTTACAATGCAAAAATCTGCAAAATGACAGTCATCATATGCAGGGTAGGAAAAAACAAATGACAGGCATTATAATTTGGTTCATCTAAAGATTTACTTTAGATATTAGGAAAAGTTTTCTGACTAAAGGAAGTACTAAGTCTTCAGAGATTTCTAGAGAGGCTGCAGAAAGCCTTTTGATTTGTTGTTGCTATAAACACATTAGACAAACAGCTATTTTGGTGCCAAAGGGATGCATAAGATGATTTCTTACAGACCTCCTAGCAACTCTAGACCAAAAAAATCCAAGCAAGCTGAAGAAATTATTTTTAATTGCACAAGGAAAATGAATCTTAGCAATTTTTAGGGAAAGTCATTAAAAGACATACAATAATATAGATATTCAATTCTAAATGTGATTGAAAGTCATTGGAGGTGGCAAAAACTAATACTTTGTATATTTCTATTGATTTTGCTTTATTTGGAGAAAACTTTTTTCCAGTAATAATTTGCTAAAGACCAGGTTATGTAATGGCAAGGTCATGTGAGCCTATGCTGTTCACTGAGGTTCAACCCTTGCCTTCAAAGACTAATTGCAATTAAGAAAAATGTGAGAACTTTGTGCTTTTGGCAAAGTACTTCTAAAACAGCTCCTTCAGAAGGATCAGATGAGCCCCTCTGACATTCAGAACAAGAACTTAATGAACTGTAAACCATCACATATGGTGACAGCATCCCTGCTGCAGGAGGGAGTGGAGCGGGACAGAAAAACACATGGAAGAAAACCACTTATTTTCAGTCACTTTATGAAATGACTTTAATTAAAAAACTTAATCCAATCAAAGTGCCAACCTCAGAAGGAGAAATTTTCACCTTATGAGTACAGTTGATCATTTACACCTGTCTTGATCAACAAAGAAAAGAGTTTTAGAGATTGTTTTGTACAAATCACTTACCACTCAATCCAAATCCTGCCCTTTCCCAAACATTAATGAGCTGGATTAGGCCCAGTCTCAGGAGGATTTTCAGCCCCAGGAGGAGGATGAACACATCTCACACAGGAAACTTGTCCCTTTCCCTGCCACAGCTCCACTGGTTGATTTATTCCTGATGGCCAAGAAATCACACTGCTCATCTATTTTCAGTCCTGGGTTTCTACCTACTGGGTTTAAATATGGCTGTTTAATTAATACCTGTTGTTTATTAAGAGAATTAGTGCTTTTGGAAACTTGAATAAACCACCAAGTAGTCAATATGAAGTTCAAGTTGTGTGAAAATTGGAATTTAGCAGGAGAACAGAAATAACCTAAAGAGCTGTATAACAGAGAATTGACTGCTTGTTTTAAACTGGCACTTATTTTTTATCTATTTTCCAGCCTATCAACAGAAATTTCTGGGCTTTGGGAACACAAGAGCAGTTAAACTTGGATTTTGCAGTCAAAAAAATTGCTCCAGTGTTGTTATTACCTGACAAAATGCTGACCAATTTTGGGGCTGCTGTGATATCCCGTTGATAAAGCTGAAAGCTTTTATACAAAAACAGAAACAAAACAAATTTTCTTGCTTTTCTGGCTGATAGACCAGCAGGCACATAACAAATAAGTAACATAATGAACAGACTATGTGGTAGTCCTACTTATTGATAATTATCTTTTACATATCTGAGTAAGCTTATGTTCCTGAAGGTGTAGGGATACCCTGGAGGAATAAAAGCAAGAATTAACACTCTAGTGCACATGCTAATTAGGATTTAATTAGGGAATTTAAAAAATGCAGAGTGCATGTTTTCAGCAAGTGCAAATTATCAACTTACTGCTTGTAGGGGTTTTTTCCCCCCTATTTTTTCATTGTAAATATTTTAATTGTCACTTTATGTAAAATTCAAGAAATTAAAATTTTATTTCTGTTTTCAAGAAGAAATAATTTTTTTTCCTCTGGCACATTTTCCTCCATTATAGTTCTTTAACATTCCATCTCAATTTATAATATTTTTCCACATTACCAATTCAGCGTGAAAGATATTAAATTGCTTTTCTTTATGCTTTTACAATGTACACGGGATGTTCCCTACAAATCACACTGTAGCATTTCCCTTCAGCCTTTGCTGTTCATCTGAATAACAGGGATGACCTCTGGGTCAGTAGAACCAATTCCTCCAAACAAAGTGCAGGCCTTTGTGGAATTAAATTTTTCCAGCAAAAAAATATCCATCATGAAAATTCCAAGCTTTATTTCAACACAACAGAGCTCTCCCAACACTTGCTTTCTGCCCCCACCTTTCTCTCCCACCCAGATGTTCCACTTGGAGGCTGATGGGATCCTGACATCAATAGTCTGGGAATGTTGAACCTGAGCTAAAAACACGCAATGCTAACGGGAATTCTTCCAATCCTTTCTCTGCATTTGGCCATTCTCTGTGGCTGCTCACTGGAAAATCCACACAGAAGAGAAATAAATATACAATAAAGGCAGATTTTAAAGATCCCTCTGGCTGGGCTTTGAGAGAAACTCCTGACTGGGGACTTTCTAATGAAAGGGAATTAACAAGATGATTAAACCTTTAGGAAGATTCGATTTGCATCAGTATTTTATTTCTTTCAAAACAAAAGGTAATCTTGTCAAACACCTTTCTCCCTTAATTATTAATGCTAATTGCTGTTCTCCATTGTTTTCTTTTCAAAATCAAAACTTTTCCAATGAGCTCCCTTCGCTCTTTCTGGGTTTCTATTTTTCAGCCCTCAAAAAACCCTCAGCCCATACAGTGTATAATTTGTGTCACAGGAAGACCATCACAGTAATAGCCCCCTGAGACTTCCCACTTTTCCACTTTAATTCTTGGACATCTTTAGAACCTACTAATTAGGCTCCAGCACAGTTAACATCTTTGCAAGCTGCTCCACCCTCTCATTCACTTGGGGTATGACTGAACAGGGAGAAAGGAAGGAAAATGGTTGACTTTATCAGAATCTCTGGGATCAAACACCAGTGAGAGCATTGCCAAAACCTCCAACAAGCCATGGCAGGGTTATATAGGACACAGAAAACACCAGTGAACCAACAGTGCAACCTTTATTTGGGCTATAGCAGTCCCCACTGACACTGGGGAGTGCTAAACCCACTGGTGGCTTTAGGGTTTTTAATTTGATTTCATGTGATGCATTTTTATCAACTTGCTGAACCAAGATATGAAAGAATGAGGATGAAATGAAAACCAAGAAAAAGAACAACCAACCACAAACCAAAAAAGTGAAAGATCCTCCAGTAAGACAGAACCCTGACACTGTGTTTAGTTGCATGAGTGATTTTTTTCCTGCTGCTATTTAGGCAGGGAATTTGGGGTCTGTGTCACTGAAATCACCAGGTTTTTACTGGTGGGGTAGGGAGAGAACCCAGCACAACTGGATTAGCCAAAAAGGAGACAACACCTAGGACACTAAGTGAAAAAAGTGAAAAATGAGAGATATCTTTATGGTAAAAATTAATTCATCTAACTTCAGACACAAATCCTTTACCTTAAAAAGAAAATAAAAATCTGAATTCCTCTCTTGCCATAAAAAATCTGTTGAACTGCTTTAAAATGATCTAAAGGTGCACTTCACTTCCATCAGCGCTAATCCTGAAGCTTATTAGGAGAAATCAAAATATTCCAGAAAACACATCAGAAGGAAGGATTTCTGACCTTTAGTAGTCTCCAGTTCCAAGTTCAGAGCAAAATTCATTGTTTCCAAAGATCATGCTCTGTATGAAAGGTAAGTGAAGTATATTCTAAAACATGTCTGTATTTGATTGTCTCAGTGAAGCTACATTTTGAAAAAATAAGAAAAGCTTAGGCAGTTTTATTGCAGTATGTCTGTGTTGTTAGAGTACAGTCTAGAAAAAGCTCAGACTTCAGGCTTTATTTAGTCTTCCCTTTGCTTTCTTTCAGCTTCAGGTTCACCCTCACTCAGACTAGATTATAACATAATAACAGGCAGTAGCTAATAAATTTGTACTCTCAGTACATCACTCACCTGCCTCTGATATCACAATATTTAAAGGATCTATCACAGCATGAAACATTTCAGATAAGTCTTTGTAACGATTACAAATTAAATCCTTTAAAAACATTTTTATAACCCATTTTCTTACAGACAGTGTTTCTTTCCAGTAGCTGTGCTGGATTTCAAGCCATCATATTGGAATACGATAAAAACAGCACTAAAAAAAAAGAAAAATTTTCATTAAAACAATGTTTCATGAAAGACTTCAAACCAGATCAGATTTAGCAGATGTTTTGTAGTTAATTACTATGTCATAAAGTTTCATGAAAGATTTTGAACCACATGAAATTTAGCAGATGTTTTGTAGATAATTACTAGGTCACTTAAAGAAATATTTATTTTCTGATTACTCACCATGTGTACAATAAAAGAGGTGTTTTCCTATCAACACTGTTTAAAGCAAGATCCTGGATGGATTTTTATCCTGCAGAAGTTGAGTTCGTCCTACTCAAATGCCAAATGTTCTCACTTGAAATACTTCCTAAATTTTTCCAAGACGTAACTTTTTATAGAAATGCTGTAAAACATTTGAAAACATCAGGCCATGAAATTTAACAGCTGATTTCCCCTTCTGCTGGATTTTCAGTGGCCTCATCATCTAGCACAGCACTGTGGGGCTGAATGTGTTCGTGTTGCACAGTCCCATTACATCTGCAGCAAAGCAACGGAGACAAGAAACGTCAGACAATAACCATGGTCTCAATTTCTTTCTGGAGAAACTCATCTCTCCCCAGGAACTCCTGCAGGAAGTCTGATGAAACCAGGTTTATGTTTAATTTGTAGGCTGTAGGAGAAACATGGCATTTCTTGTCAGGACCAGAGGCACTTTGCCTCCACCTCCAAGGGAAAAAAATCAGGAATTCAGATAGGGAGGAAACTCAAGTGCATTCCAGGTACAACCTGGGTCTGGATGAGCAAGAGACTGGTAGTAAAACTTGCTTTATTTACAGATCTCTAACTAGCACTGGAATGTCAGTTGTTGAATTACACACCTGTTGTTATTACAGCTCAATGCTGGAATCACAGTCCAACAAGAGCAGCGCTGTCCCAAGAGACCACTCTGGGCAAAGAGAATCCAAAGAATCCAAAGAAAACTCTCGTGCTGTGCCCACAATCTGCATTCAGGGCCCAGTACAAATACAGGGCATCTACCTGGGAACACACACTCACCAACAGTTACTTTAGAAAAATTAATATAAATAACAGCATCACAATTTTGTGCAAAGTTTTGTGCAAAGTTATGCCTTGGAGCATTCCTGCAGAATTTCTGCTGCTTCAGGCAAGTCTGCAGACTAAAGTATGACAGATATCCAAGTTGTTTTACATACAATGGAATTTTAGGTACTGCATTATTTTTCTTTCTGCAGCTACAACAACACCTTTTCTGTCGTGGAGGTGAATTTATTAAAATAAGACCTATTTGGTTTAACAAGGCTGGTTTTACAGTCCATCTCCCCCAAGTATTTCTATGTCACATTATAACCTAGAATCTGCCTTAAACAGCACCGAGTAGTGGGAATAACTGCCAGGGACACCACGAGATCTGACAAGTTGTGTTCACATTTTTCTTTATCCCACAGCATATTTAACACAGATTAACCCCTCACCTCATCACTTCAGCCTACTCCATTATCTCAAATTCTGCAAATAGTTGCAATGACTGGTTTCACAGCATTTCAACAAAGGGTTCAAAGGAATTCAAGGTTTTATAAATCTTCAATTATAACTTGGTTCTGCAAAATGAACTTTAGGATTTCTTTAAAAACACAGTGGGGAATTTTCGACAAGTGATATCCCGCTGGTATGGATGATGTAAAAATGTGGACTCCAAATACAGAACATACAAAGTTCCTGACTCAGATTCCATTAAAAGAAGGAAGCACTGTTCCACTGTTCCAAGGTACAGGAGTGGAACTGGAGAGCACTGGAAAACAGGAGACAGGAACCTCTGTGCCAGCAGGAAGAGGGGAGACCACAATGAAACTAAGTTTAACTTCTGCAAAGGAATTAGCAAGGGCTAAGAGCAGAATTTAGGAGTTTTTTCTGTCTTTGCAGTTCAGGAGACTGCAGATAATGCTACATACAAAAATAAATTCATTGTTAGCAATAACACCTCTCTGTCCCTTATCTTTACTTTAACCATCCCATTTTCTTGAAATAAGCTGAATAAACATCAGGTTGCACTCCTGTCACTTTTTTAAATAAGAAATTTCACTTCCAACATTCAGATTCTTTTTTTAAACCAAGTCTGTGAATTTTAACTAAAAAAAAAAATAAATATTGGAATAATTCTAGCTCTTTCCAGACAATAGACCATTCTATTTAAAGGCATTTAAAAAATCAAAATATAAGATAGAGTGTTTAAAACTGCAGTTTGTAAAGCCAGAAAGGTGCAGTATTTCATACCTAATTGACTATGTTACCATCTAACAGGACATGTAATGATGGAAGAATGATGAAGAAAACTCTAAAAATCGGGGTTGTGCCTTCATCCCAAAGTTCTCCATACAACCCATATCCACACTGTACTTCCACCTCAAGACATCTGGACCAAGAAGGCAAAAGGAGTTTCCATATTGATCTGGGTCCAGCTGGACTTCTGTGAAGAACATGAAAGTTTGTTTACATCTGAGTGCAGAAATCCCCAAAGCCTTTTGGGGAGGGGTGTTTCTAGGGCAGTTTGCTGCAAACAAGATTCTGTTGTATTCTATTCTATCTGTTTTCTATTTCTGTGTGTCTGCTCTAACCAGCACAGGGGTTACTAGAACAGGATAAGGAAGCATCTCTGAGCCTTTGGTGTTCACCTGAACAGCCCCAGCTGGGGGGAAGAGGACAGATCACTCAGATGCCCTAAGGAATATATCTACTGAGGTAATGGGAGACCAGAGAGGCTGTTCTCAAACAGAAACCAGTGAAAGACTCCTGCTCCAGTTCAGCCATTCCAGTTTGAGTATAGCTAGGGAAAGAGAAAAATTACTATTTTAGTCACGTGCCTCATACTTTAATAGCAAAGGTTTGAGTCCCAGTAAAGATAAGGCAAACTCCTTATTCACTGTGCATCCTAATGAGAACTCACATCCTTTTCCAATAATTTATGCCTTTTAAATCAATCCTTTTCCTCATCATTGCCTCCTCCATCTCTTCTTTCTTCCTTCCTGACTCCACAATTAAGTCGTAATGCTGAACTCGGGTTATCAACATCCTGGCTTTCCACAGCATAAAGCCCACATGAATGGATCAGTTCCCCACTCAGGAAGCTTTAATGTACAATGTGGCTTTGGCTAAAGGTGGAGACAGCAGCACATGCTTCCCTTGGTGGGTTTTGATGCATTATTCTAGCAGAGTCAATGAGCTGATGGACAGCTCACAACCAACCTTATTACAGGATTTCAGTTTGCCTTAAGACTCCAAAAGAAGAGCCTGTCAGTGTTGTTAAGAGCTCACAGAGGAACAAAACAGAGCTTTGCCACTCGATATGCAGCAGGAGAGTGTATAAAAAATATTCTGAGTTGAAATTCTCGTGCGTTTGCCCATGACATGTCTGCAGCATGACAGACAACAGAATGTGCCTTACAGCTACAGCGTGGCCTGATTTTGTGTGCATTGATCACACACACCCCATTGGCACCATACAACTCTCCTGGTATTGATTAAACACACAAATATCCACTGTGACAACCAACCTGCCATAAATTTCCATGCCTTGGTACTTCAGGTAACTCCTTCTGGATTTAACTTCCTTCTAGCTACATCTATTCTGGACTGACATCTTCATAATGAGCTCAAGAATCACTCTCACTAAAATAATTCTATTATTGTTATTTTTAAGAACAGCAATTATAGCAAATAATTCAAATCTGAATTCCTGTATTTCTTTAAGTGACACATAGCTGAACTTTGCACCCAACATTCACACCTGTAACTTTTCAAATAAAATTACAAAAAAATAGTGTTCCTTCCTGTGATAATTTCTTTAAGATAACTTAGAAGAAAGGAGATACTTCATTTGAATATATATCAAATGCCTGTGGTCATGCATCTGAGTGGCAGGTTGCACATGCCAAATACTGAGTGATGAAAGTGAACAGTAAAGGGTACAAGCTTTCAGGACCTGCAAGTTAAACATGTAATTTGTAACAGAATCATAGAGTTACAGAATATCTTGAGTTGAAAGGGAAATCCCAGAATCACCAAGTCCAACTCCTGGCCCTGCACAGACACCTCAACAATCCCACCCTGTCCCTGAGACCATTGTCCAAACACTCCAGGAGCTCTGGCAGCCTTGGGGCTGTGCCCACTGCCCTGGGGAGCCTGGGTAGTGCCCAACCACCCTCGAAGAGATGAACATTTTCCTGATATCCAGCCCAAACCTCCCCACTTCCCTGATGCAGCTTCATAATTCTAATAATGAACAACAGGCATAATAAAAAATACGGTGCTAAAGAAACTCTTAGACTGGTTCCTGAAAAAAGTATCATTTTTTTAAAGATCCAGATCCTCTGTGGCTGGAAAAGCAACAAAAAATATGTTACAGGTATGATATTTCAGGCATATCTTTCTGAAAGGATTTGAGCCTTCACTGCAAGAACAGAAGATTAGGAAGGGCACTCTCTGGAACCTTTCTGCACACACACTTGCATACAATGAGGCAACTGCCTTTGGAGCTCATTCTGACCAGAGATTTCAGGCATTTGTCAGAACAAATGATGATGTGCATAATAGAGTTGCTGGTGAGGATTAACCACTGCACAGCCAATTTCTGCTGAAGAGAATCTGTTAAAGATGACAGGGAACTGTCTTTGTTTCAAGCTTGACTGCAGCTTTCTTGAAGACAGGATATTGTATGAGCTTTTCCACTCTGGAACACCTGGAGATCCTCAGATCCAGCTGGGAGGGTATTGAGTCACTTTGGATAGAGAGACAAATTCTACTGCTCCCAAGAGTATTTGTATTCACTGTGAATGTGACACTCAGGATTTTACTGCAGCTCAAATTCATATTCCTCTTACCTAGTTTAAGTACATGTTTCAAACATATTCATACATCACTGAAATGATGCTTTTTTTGAGCTCTCTTGCTCATGGATCACACATTACAAACATTCTTTACTCCATCACTGTTTCCAGCTTTTTGAGGCTTCCTACCCACACAGAACTAGGGAGTTTCACAGGGTCTGCACACCCTTCCCACACCATCACTGCAGAACTCTGAGCTGCTGAGAAGCACAGCAGTGACCTTCCTGCAGAGCTGTGCCTGGGGTGTGTCTTGTACACAGATCTGGGGAAGAGTTTTGAATAGGACAAGACATAGTTCTGCAATGGTAAGAAATAAGCAATATATTCCTGAAGGTTCTTAACTCCTTCCTATCTCTGTTTCACAATCATGTTCCACTTGTGAAACATTCCCTCTCATTTTCTCATTTATATTAAGCCTGACTGTGGAAGGTCTATTTCCTCAGGTCCATTGCACATAGAATAATAAATAAATATATAAAATTATCTCTTCTATTATAATATATCTCTGTGCAAAATTATGTGGGGTTTTTTCCCTTTTTACCTCCCATTTCACCCCCTTTGAACACATTTACTGAGCAACTGAGCTGAGTGTGTTTGTACTGCTATGCTAACATGGTTTTGTATCAGTGAAAGCAGATTTCTTACACTTCAGGCAGGTTTTTACCTCCAAGAACTTACTTATTCTTTCAAAATGAATGATGATAAAGATTCTGTAAAAGACAAAGAAGCTGAGGTGCTAACAAGTTATTAGGTCAAGAGAAAGGTGAAAGTTTTGAAAGACTCATAAAAAATAAAAATACTTTGCCAGCTTCTAATGGTGTTTCTTCCAGCACACCACGGAGCAACAAACACCACTGCAAGGGGATGTAAAGGGTGAGGTGGAAGGAATCTCCATTGTAGGAGACAGGAAAAGGGAAATCAAATCCTGCAAGGACATCTCACAAACCCACAGTGCTGCTGAGCAAGAGCAATCCAAAAGATTGGCAATATGTTTTTGTGAACGTTGGAGAATGGATCAGGGCATACAGAATTCTGCTAATAAAGAAAATTACAGAAATCAAACTAAAATTTAACTTCTTCCTGTATCCAAAATAGAAATCTACAGACTGGTTGATTCTTACTTTAAAATGTTATGGTCCAGGAGCTGGATGTGGCAATCCAAGGAGCTGGATCTGACCATCCAGCATCCCTCCATCTTAATTTCTGCCCTTTCCTGGGAGAGCTGAGAAACACAGAAGCCTGGACAGTCAATACATATCTCAATGCCCATAATTTTTTGGGGCATTCTGGTGTTCTGCCACCTAAGAAGAGCAGATAAGCCTGTGGGTACATACCTCACTGCACAGTGTGGGATCAGCAGCAGCTCTCACTGCAACTGCAATTCAAAGCTTGGCCTCAAACCTTCTGAAATGAAATCACTGCCTAAAAGAAATGGTATTATTTCCTTCAGACAAACTTCTTGAGCACAGTTCTCTGACCAGCTACTCCTGTGTTGCTTTGGGAAGTGGTAGAACCTATTCCAAGATTGCAGGGAGTACAGACTACTAAAAATGACTTTGTGCTGTCTGAAGAGTTTATTGAATCAGGTAGAAATATGTGGGACAGAAATATGGTTCTCTCAGAGAAAAAAACACCTTAATTCTCTGTAAGAACAAAGTAACACTCCATCATTCCTTTCATTCATATCACTTTCTTCTTTTAGTTGCTGTTTTCTGATGCATCAAGATTCTGTCTCCTGCCAGTGAATTGTTTTAATCATCAGGCCAACAAAGAACTTCAACAAAGTTTTCCAGTCAGAATTCTCCAAAGTCAATGGTGCAGGTCAAATTTGGCTCTGGATTTTTTTTTTCTTTTAATTAACATTTATTTTCTGAGATTAACTTCTATTCAGTACCACCCGCCAAAAGTGCCAGACACAAACCTGTTCATCTCTTCCTTCCACATTCTTTAGCAGTTTTCAGAATTGCCTCAGATTACACAGAAATTTAAAAGGGATAAGTAATAAAATCCCAAGTTTGATTCTGCTTTTTGTTGTATTCATATTTAACTGAGCTGTATTTGCATGATTTAGCTCCACTTCTTATGAAATAATACATGAGTTTCAGCGTGGATCAAGTGCAGATAAAGGCCTCCTCAATTTGTAAACTAAGAATTAACACTGTTTTCTTTAACGCTGTAAAATCTTGAAAACAAACAGATCATGGGAAGCACCAACTCATCTCATTTGAAGTGACACATTCACACCTTTGCTGATGGCATCCTTTGGCTCCAGAGAGCTTCTGCAGGGTTGGGTTAACAATGCAGCAGAGTTTATGTTGACACAGTGAGAGCTGTATCCTGGAAACTGAAAAACAGTTTCTTCAGTAAGTCAAGAATATATTGTATATTCCAGCTTCTTTTTTTCAGATTTTTTCCTGTAGGTTTGTGGGTTTTTTATTTTTGCTTGTTTGTTTGGTTTGGTTTTGGTGGGGTTTCTTTTATGGCTAATGCTGCTTCTGATATCAAAGCCATTGGAAAAATTTCTGGAAATTCCATTGAATTAACTATGAAATAAGCCAAGCAGAAACGGTCTGACCAAAGCTCTGCCTATAAGCAGGCAGTGAAAAAATGTTACACAAATTCTACTGATTTCCTCAGCAAACAAGACAAGCTTTATGCTGCAACAACCTACATTTTAGTCAAATCCATTTCAAATTCAGGGATAGACATTTGAACATTCCCCAACAACACCCATACTTAGAGTTACTAAGAATGACCACTAGGGTCATAAATGCATATATACTAGAAAAAAAGGTGAAGAGAGCAGTTATTATATACTGGGGTTTTCATTAAGCTTTACCATAAAGTCCTGGAAAAAAAGTGAAAAATTAATCCTGTTTCTTTTCTTCAAGTTTGCTGACAAACACTTTAGCACAACTACCCACAGACACAGCTCAATATTTTCAAATACTGAAATCATTCCTCCCCCTCACTCTGTAACATTAATTGCTGGGTACCTACGGCCATAGCAACGAGTCTTTCCTACTTGGCCTCTTCAAAGTCCAGTTATTTCTAGCAAGGCTGGAGATCTTTGGTTCATACCCTCACAACCCAAAGGGCAGTATCTGTTTCCCAGTGACTATTATAGGAAAAAAGCTTAAATTATTATCATCTTGCCAACTCTCAAATGGTGAAGTTGTACAAAATCTTTGCATCTTTCAGTTAATTTAATTTGTTTTCCCCCTTTTTTTTTTTTTTTTGACCTTCAAGTACCATCACAGGAACAAGAACAGAACACAGAATGCTAATTAGGACACTCCAACCACTCTTAATAAGTCTCAATAAGCAGTCTGCCTGTACTGGATGAATCAGCACCACTGTATGAATAACTGCTGCACTTTTCAGGCAATATTCCACCACAGTGTGAATATTTCCCTGCCAACAAAAAACTTGCCAGCACCTCTGCTGAAACTCTACACACTCTTACATTGCTTTTAGTTACTTAAAATAAGATTAATGAGGTACTCGCTTTAGCTTATTTTTTAACTTATTAAGAGTTTATTCAATTTTAATGTAGCCTAAATCAACAATTATGGGATGTCTGTTGCTGTTTGCTTTTAGTGCTTTAGGCACTATCAGGATTGACTGTTCACATTTGAAAAAAAACCAACTGCAAAGGTACTCTGGATAATTTTTCTTCTGGAAATGTACATTTACAATTAAAATTAATTGCAATGATTAAACACCAACACTTTGCCTCAATTATCTGAGCACTCACATTAGAAAAGAGAAATCCTAAAATATTTATTTGCAAGAATTAGAGAACATTACTTTTGGCCTTAGTGAAGACTAACATATCCATTAAAGGTCTGAGTGAACTTTGGAATACTCAAATTCCTATTAAAGCTAAAATATTGACCACAGCACACACATTTTTTTCTCCTCACCTACAAGTCTAAATCAATTCCTCAGTTGTCTGATACTTTGAAGCAAGTGGCTTTTTGAAAATATCAGGATACAAAGAAACTACAAGCATCAATCCCTTGAATGAAAGTATTTCCCTCTTTTGCCCTTTCTTAGAAACATAGAATTGTTTAGGTTGGAAAAGATCTCTCAAATCACCAAGTCCAATCACTATCTTGATTCATAACACTTTTTTAAGGAGGAAAAAAACCAGAAAAAATTCCTGAAAACATCCTCATCAGTTAAGGTTCTATAGCACACATAGGTTTAACAGCTCACTGCTTTGAAAAAACCTTTTTATAATATATATGAGGGTTCAATGCTGTGAAATTCAGTGACACAATTATTTGCATAACTATTCTACATGACCACATCCAACTGCTACACATTTATACGTGCTGTTCATCAGCAAACACAGAATCTGGTTGGAACTCTGTATTTCCAAACTTCCTGCCTAAAAAGTCTTGAAATATTGATGACAACTTCCCCAAACTGACCATCCCCAATTTCCAACAGGGTTACTTCAGATGTACAAAGGGAATCTGCTTGAACTAACTGGAAAACTCTGAATTATTTAATAGCATGGTTTGGGATTTCTGTGTGTCATGGGAGCTCTGCAGATTCTTGCTTTCCAGAGACACAGCAAGATCCCAAGATCATCTTGAGCACAATTAAGTGAGTCTAAAATTGTATCACAAGTTTAGATCCTTTGCAGTTTGACATTTGAAGAACCAAACAAGGTATTGAAGTTTTTTCTTGGCTCTCCCACCTCTGAAATTGAATCCAGCCTGGTTGATACTAAACCTTTATTTCTTTGAGTTATATTAATATCCCAACATTATTATTATGTCTAATTTCACTTATGTCAACGATAAAAACACACTGCTCCAATGAAGGGAGTGTTAGTAAATAATTAAGTAACCATCCAACCTAAGACAATTTCTTAATTTTGGCTGTGTCCATTTCTGCTGCCTCAAGTGGAGTACAGAGTACAATTAATCTGCAGAGTTTTCAGGAAGCAAATAAAGCAAGAAATACCTCTATTTTGTAATCCTGGTAATACTTTATCAGAATTAATTTAGACTTTTCCCAACAAAACTTTATTTTCTATATTTTCTATTGACCAGACACAAGCAACCAACCCAAATCAGTAGGTCTACTGATTTCATATCTCCTGATGAATGCAACTTATTTCTCTGCTGCATAAATGTCAAATAAGCAAACAAATCTTTCTGCACTGAAATAACCACAGCCATACAAACAATATCACTACAAATACTGTGAAGTTTTTAAATAGTCAAACTAGGCCATTAAAACAGGTTGGCACAGAATTAATTGGAAAAAAAAAATGCTAAAACTCACCTCAAAACTATTGGGACATGAGGAGAGAAAAGGTTATAGAGTATATAAAATCATATTCTTAAATAAACATAAACCAACATGGCAGTTAGGTTGTTAATAGTTTAATCCTCTTGGTTGACAGACTTGAGAAACATTGTATATTATTAATATGGATGGCTAATTTCTAATTAGGAACCCATTAGCAGTTCTAACAACTGTAAATTTTGATGGATTTGCAGCCAACCCGGACTAAAAAAAATTAATAAATTACTAGGTGACCTCTTGCATGGGATTCCTCCATCTGTCCATTATCATTTAATGCCACTCAAATCTGGATTAAAAATAGGAAAAATGCATTCTTGTTCTGACCTAATTTCCTAAGTGCACAGTGACCTCTTACCTTCTTCTGGGAACTTCCCCTTGGGGGATCATGGTAGTTTGTCTTAATTCAAACTGTATTTTCTTAATTAAGAAGAAAAAAGCCAAGGTATTTCCTGGCTTACTGGAGCTTGCTCATATACTGAAGTTTGAAGGTGTACCCTACGAGATAAGCTAATGTTAAATCATACAACACAGGCTATTTGGAACATGGAAGAATAATAATTGACATTAGTGGGACCTGAGATCAGATCAGAAGACAAGACATTTCCACTGGCTCTGCAGTGAAGTTCCCAGAAAACCAAAGCATTGCTCGTGAGGTGCTGGGAGACTAAATGAGGGCAGACAAACTGATGGGAAATATGGAGAAGCTGCTCAAGGCCCTGTTCACTGATATATCCAATAATATCACCCTTCCAGAGAGATGGAATATCGAGTTAAACACTATGTAGGGTTTTTTTCTATTGTTACTTAGGCTGATAAAAGCCAAATGAGTCTGGCAGAGTCCTGAGTAAGCCTTATTGGATTTGTTCCTATCACCAAGCCAGCACACAGATCCAGCCAGGTGATAGTTGCTCTACTGGAAAAGATATAACAGTAACAGGGCAGCATTTGCAAGAGGAAGATCACAAAGGTTATAACACTGTTTGCCCTGCACTGAAGGGACAGCAGAACATTAATAAAAGGTGTAGAAACTTAAAAAACACCCAAATGTGTTTTATGCAATACCTGGAAAGTCTCTGGAGTCAATAAGACTGAAGAGATGCTTTTGATGCTAAAGAAGACAGCCTCAAGTACCTCGGTGTGTATTTCTAAGGAATATTTGGAAGCTTTTAAAAGCTGCTCATCAATGAACTGCTGCTTCTTTAAAAGTCTTAATTCAGGTGCTCTGGCTCCTAAACACACTGAGGTGCAGTTTCCATCAGTTTACTCGTCACTGCTGTGACCTGAAGTTCTATTTTGTAGTAGAATTAAGTACAGGAAGAAGTTCCAGACTTTCATGGAACAGGTTGCAACAGTCTGAGCAGCATCTCGTGCCCCAAAATTAATAAAGCATATGTCAAATACACAAACAAGATATACTGGGAAGAGTACTGGCAAAGAAGCTGGCAAAGAATAGCCACCTGCAAACACTGATCTGCTGCTTTTTGCCTCAAACCTGTGGATATTGGCTGGAATAAAATGGGCTGAGTGGCAGCACAGCTTTCAGATGGGTCAAAGGAGGCTTTTTGTAGATAAAAATTGGATGCCAAGTCATTGAAAAAGGCATGTTTTCATCAGATGAGAAAATGTCTCATGATATTTCGTTTCTGAAATTAAGCAAGAAGCTCATGTATTGTCCTGTGTTTGCAAACTATATTCCGTGAACCTGTAATCCCACTGAAAGTAGCAAAGGAAAGGTCTCTTATTGCTTCATTGTGTTTTTGGAGGTTTATTTCCCCCATCCCTCTGGTATTTTCAAATCCCTTTTCTTCTCCACCTCTTCCAAAACACCAAAATCAGGTGGGGTTTTTTTTGCTTGTTAGTTTTTTTTAAGAATGACAACATCTGAATCAGATTTAAAAAATATTAATAATTTACCACAAACCCCAAACAAAAGAACAAAGCCAGAAAACCAAACCAACCAACCAACAAACCAAAAAAAACCCTTTAAGTATTATTTTATAAGAAAGAGGCACAATTGAAAATTATAAGCTAAAGCAGGACTCATAATCAAATTTCTCAATGTTTCACTGTTTGGCTGTCTTGAAACACTTCCACATCATTTAACAACTTGACTTCTGTGTTATTACTGCAGTTAAATTTTTACAGCAGGACTGTCTGGATTTCAGTGTTTGGAATTCTCTGTCATTCCCATTCAGTCACTGACATTTGAAAATTTGGTCAGTAGTTTGTTCAAGCACAAGAAAATTGCAATTCAATTACTATATGTGCCCTTCTACCCACCTTCTACTGTATTTTCTGTGAAATACATACACTAAGTGGTTTAACAAATTATTATTAACATCTAATCTATAGACATCAGTTGCCATGGACAGCAGTTTTATGTGCAGCTCTAGCCTGGAATGCACGTTAAAGACCTTCCTTCCCTTTCTCATGAAATAAAACCTCCTTCTGCTGCAACTTCAGTCAAAATTTGTCTTAAATATGTCCCCTCATACCGAATTAGTTTGATATGTTTGGTTTTAATTCCAAGCATTGCCTCCCATAGACAATTATTGCTCACTGCAGTCATATTTTTTTCTGTCTGATTCTGAAGCCACACTTTTCTCTAATGACTTGGGCACTGGATTCCTTTTCCCAGACCTCCCTTTTGTCTCTTGCAGGAATATACACAACATCCCTCTACTTTTATTTTTCCAGTTCAGAGAATAAACTGGTGCACCTCATTCTCAAGGAATGGTTCTGTATTTTTGTTCTTCTAGTAAGACTGAGTGCAATGGCAATCATTACATCAGAAGATATTTTAGCTTCAGTCCAGGTATAAAAACACAGGTTTGAGATCATATGTGAAAACTTCCTTTCCCCAGTGTCTTTTCTGAGTTATTGTCAGGAAGATGCAACATTCTCTTAAACACTACTGAAGAATGTACACTGCAGAAAAAGAAATAACTAAAAACCATTCACTTTCTGGCTGTTTTTCTAAATAACTGAAGGCCAGCTAACTTTCTGTCTTAAGAAACCATCATGGAGGAGCCCAGATAAAAACAGTAATAAAAGGAAAAAATACCTTAAATTTGACAAGCTGAGGAATATGAAGTTTGTTCCTTAGAAAAATCAATTGCTAGAAAGCCAAGAAAGCTGAAAGGATAGCAGGCTGATGAGAGAAGGGAAAATTAGGATCTCATTGTTCTCATTGACAGCTCTTTTCTAAAGAAAATAAAGACAGGGTAGATAATATATATTTTGAAAATACATTTTCCCCTTTTACCTCAGAATGCCTAAATTCAAATAATACCCTCTGATTTACAAATCTGTATTATATTTCAAGTTTAAGGATGAAGGAGGCACCTTTTAAAAATCCTGTACTGCCACTTACAAACCAACTGCTCTGCCTCTGAATCTGAAGTTACAATATCAAGTTGCACATCCCATAAGTGTTCCAGAGATATTTCAGATCTATCCAGGATGGAGAGTACTGGCCTTACAGAATCCCCAATATCCTGAATGCCACTATATTATCTAAGTGCATAATTAAGATTCATACCTACATTCATATGTTGGCTATGCAACATATGCTTTTCAGAAGCAAGACATAGAAAATTAGTAATACATTATAATTTGAAGGTTGACAGATCTTCAGCATTAAAAGTAAAAGCAGTCTTGTTGCTGGTCACCAAACAAGTAAGGCAACAGCACCTAAATATTTGCCTGATTTCATTTCACCTTAAAAGAACTAAGTACAGGACACAGGAGAGGACACAGAGTAGCAGATACTACTGCAAATCCCACTTACAAATAGGAGCTTTTGCCTCAGATTTATGAGGAATATTTCTCTATCTCTCAAATCATGATTACTACTTTAAGGAAGGTTTTTATATACTCTTGGATTGTGACCTTTCAGTACCTAAAGGGAGCCTGCAAAAAAGGTGGAGAGAGACTATTGACAAGGGCCTGGAGTGACAGGACAAGGGGAAATGGCTTTGAAGTGATGGAGAATAGGGTTAGATGGGATATTGGGAAGAAATTCTTCCCTGGGAGGGTGGGGAGACCCTGGCACAGGTTGCCCAGAGAAGCTGTGGCTGCCCCTGGATCCCTGGAAGTGTCCAAGGCCAGGTTGGACAGGGCTTGGAGCAACCTGGGCTGGTGGAAGGTGTCCCTGCCCATGGCAGGGGGTGGAACAAGGTGATCTTTAAGGTTCCTTCCAACCCAAACCAGTCAGTAATCCTATAAAGCTTTCTGCTTTCCCTGTTTGCTATTAGCAACAAAATGTGTTTCTGCTCCCAATGTACATGAAGGAGGAAAGAAACCAAAGAAAACTGCCCCTATGTTCAATTGCTCAAAATTGCAGATTGTTTGCAGGAGAGGGTTGTGGTTAGTCAGGCTCAAGAGTTAGTTGTATTTCTCTTCCTGTGTGCTGTAGGATTTACCAGCTACAGGGAGAAATCAAATTTAAACCTTCCTTATGCTATGGGAGCATAAATGTAGAGGTAGACATGAATAATGATCTTAACCTTCACTTCACCACTGGGGCTTCTCTCTGGTTCTCACCCCTTTGCATTTTTATACACACACATATTTATGTCTAAACCAAATTCATATATACAAGGCATAGTTTTTATTTGTATATTCACTATTATATATGAATACAGCAGCTTCATCTGAAGAGGTGGAAAGACTGTTGTTGACAACATTGGTAGCCACTACTGTGCTAAAGTTAAAAAGCTGGAAGCAACGCAGGCAAACTGCCACTGTCTATAGAAAGGGTACTTAGAGCTGTGGCTGAGCACCAAGATCAAACAGGAGAGTAGCTCTTCACTTTCTAGGGTTTGTTTTGCAGTAGAGCTTTCATCTTCAGCATGTCAGTCATGGTTCACACCAGGGTCGTGACACAAATCACTGTCTGGAACAGGAAATGTTTTAGAGACCCCACCACAGGACCCCCTCTGGGCCACGCACAGTAAAACATCAGTACTTTGTGTGCTTTGTTCAGTGCAAACAACCTGAAATGGCGTGATGGGGCTGTCAGAGCCCACAGGAACGGTGCTCTTAGGAAGGCAGGCTGAGGGAAGTGTTGTAGGGATCCATCCATGGCTGTCTGGGAGTGCACAGCTTGATGGGGCAGCACTGGAGGGCTGCCACGGAACAGGGGGCCAAACCTGAGAGAGCACTGTTTATCCTGGAGCATCCCGGGAGGAAGCTGTTCCTAAGCTGAAGCTTTTAGCTGGAAAGAGAGACTGAGCAGTCCAAGAAAGGCCAAACAATCCCGCAGTGCCAGGCTCCCTCCCCGGTTGCCTTCCTTCTGATGTTACAGCTGGAGCAGCACCTCGTGCTGGGGGGTGGCTGCACACAGAGTCCAACAGCAACTGCTCCTAACACGGGGACTTCAAGGGCTGAGATTAGCCCCTGAAGAGCTAATCCTGACAGTCTGTAAGAGCAGGACATGAGAAATTCCTTTCGGACAAGGTTACTTACTTTTCTCTCTTACCTTTTCCTTTTTCTCCCACCGCAGTTTGCACATTTGCAAAAATATCAGGAAAGAGCACCTGGGGTGAGGGCCAGAAACTTGTTTCTTTTCATTCAAGGGGCTCTTCTCAACCTTTCGTCTCAGAGAAAACAAAGCTATGATAGAAGTCGAGTGCTGGAGTATCTGTAAAACTTGAGAAAAATATTTTCCACCAGTGAAGATTGTGTTTATTCCTTTAATGATACACTTAGTCACAAGGGCTTTTCAAACATGTATGAAACCTAAAACAATAATAAGTATCTAAAAAGATGCCCTAGTTATAAAGGCTGAGCACACACAGCTCTCAAGCTAAATATCCAATCACTTGTTTGGGGTATAAGGGCTTTCAAATAGAATTTTTGCTGGGTTTTGTTCTCATTAACACTGAGTGACAGCAGCTCCTTGGCACAACAGGGAACTGGTGAAAAAATAGATAGCTTTAGAGAGGAACAGAAAAACTGTGATAGAGGGCCTGGTATGGCACGTAAGAGTATGAGAGATGGACATCCAAACACCATCAATTTTGCAGTGAGACTCTTGAATGGAATAACAAAATTATGCCTGTCATCAGTGGCTTGATTATTTTTCTTTAGAGCTTTCCACTCTCTCCTGTTCTTTTTCTGCACCATCTCCAATGGTTTAACAGATTCGAGACCAAAACCTTGTTTTGTTAACTGAATAGAAACCACCCATTCCTACACCAGCATTTCAGCATCACCTTGGACCTAAACAAAACCAGAATATCTTGAGCACCCTGGAGAAGAACAGGATGACTTAAAAAGATGCAGCAGATCAATGCAGGGGTCCAGCTGAAACAAAACAAATGCCCCCCAGGTCCTCTGGAATTTTGTTTGCAAACAAGATCAGCAGGGAACAGGAAAGAGTACAGTCTCTGCTGTTCTCTGTCCCACATACCTATAAAACATTTTTTAAAGTTTTTTTTGCTATTACATTATTTTCTTGTTTTTACACAGTGTATCAGCAGCTCAGATCATCTGGTCCACATTTGCAACAACTGTATATCTGATTTACAGTGCTGACATCATCAGTAAAGTATATTCAGGTGGCTATAGTTTGCATCTCTTGTCAGGAGATCCTATTCTAAAATCATTCCTATAAAAATTTGAAAAAAACTTGCAAGAAAACTGTTCCCAAATTCAACATACCATATTACCCTAGAACAAAGACAAAGTCTAGAACTCTGTTTGAATTATTATCTTTGCTCATGAGCAAAACTGAGTTTTATTAAAAAATGCTCCAAAAACACAGCTTCAAAGCTCAGCCCACACAATATATTTTTGCTTTTTGGGAAAGGACCCTCTCGATACAGAATTTTTAACAGCCTCTCCTTGTAGTGGTGGTTCTAATGAAAGCACCTTCAGAGGTCAGAGTTTTATCAACCTGGCAGAATTTTCTAATCAACTCCTTAGGAGTTATTAGCTAATAAAGATTAGAATATCATGTAATCTCTTCTCCATCCCTCCCTCAAAAGTCTTGCCCTGTCTAGACTACAAATAGCACAGTTTTCTCATGTAAAAACCTCACATTTTTGGGAGAGAAAATGTTTATAAAAATATTTCACACTTATTTAAAAAGAAAAAACATTACAAATGAGGAATAGATGAGGGACAGACCAATAGGAGAGGAAGAAACCAGAGTGGAGGTTTATAACTTGTCACTATAAATTACAGTCTTATGCCAGAAGCTCTCAAGCACCAGGTTACAGTGGCCATATTTTAATGGCAAAGCATATAACCTGATTTTTTGTGTGGTGTCCATGCTGTACACACAAAGGCAGGTCCTCTTCAACAGGACCATTCCCACAAGACCTTCTTCCCTCTGATGCAGGTAGATTATTGAAGAGAGGAGTGGGATCTTTCCTTGAACATAAAAAAAAGAAAAGAAGAAATTTTAATATCAGTCCACATACATGACTGTGTGTACACACACAGTGCATCAACCTTTTAATCTGTGATCTGTGTTGGACACAAACTCTATATTTAACTTCTCAGAAGAGTTTCTGGTCTCCTACAGACATAAATTAATCCTATAAACATACATTAAAAAGAGGCTAAGTAATATTAATAACCTACAAGATAGAGATTAGCTGAATGTTTCTAATTGAATAAGATACATTTCTTAAAAAATAATTTCTAGTTCAGAATGATTTCTGAAAATGGAATCTCTGTAATATTTATTACATAGAGAAAACTGGGTTGAGGACCCCTTTTGCAGGACAAGATCCACAATGTAGGATATATCTCCTATTAGAAAATTGAAAATTAATGCAGGTACATAAAATGAAGATTTACACGAACAAAGTGTTACCATGTGCCTCGAGCTGTGATTTTTTCCAGAGGAAGGGAAGGCACCTGATTGTCCCAAAATCTCATTCAGGAAGAGATGCATTATAATTGCTTACGATCCAGTGGTACCATTCCTTACCTAGAAGGTCCAGAG
Source organism: Chiroxiphia lanceolata (assembly GCF_009829145.1). Lineage (NCBI taxonomy): Eukaryota > Metazoa > Chordata > Aves > Passeriformes > Pipridae > Chiroxiphia > Chiroxiphia lanceolata. The sequence continues at coordinate 17,473,904 of NC_045649.1, forward strand.
GCTGTTCTCAGATTCTACCCCCAGTGTGAGCTCCCTCAGGCAGGGGGCCTTCCCACCATGGGAACTGCAGCAGCAGCCCTGAGATGTCCAGGTTTATCCCCCCTTTCCTCCTGCCCATCCTGTAGATCTGTGGGGATCTCCAGCAGCAGCACTCCTCGCTGGTTCCCTATTTGTACATATCCCCAAACCTATGTTCATTGGCACAGTTCAAGTACTGTAAAGCCTTTTTGTTCTCTTGGAAGCTGGGAAACATGATTCTCACAATCTTTCCAAACTGCTTCCCTCTTTTTCTCAGCCTAAAGCCAGAAAGAGTCCTTTGCCACACCAAAGGAAAGAAGAGGAGCAACCCATCAACAGGGAACATCAGTCCTTCCTCCCTTCATCCTGATGTTCTCTTGCTCAGGCCTGGGATCAGTCTAATAATGACAGTGGTTTCAAACTTACAATTTTGTCTAATAATGATGAAGAGGCCATCAATGGTACAAAACTGCTGCTACCCTGCTTGGCTGACCCCTGTAGCTCTCTGGAGGAAGAAACTTCAATATACTTCTCACCCTGCATTAGCTCCCAGCACAGTGTGTACATCCCAACCAACACTCAAGGCTGCTTCTTGATGAAGATTTGAGTGGTTAGATTTAGGATTTAGCTTCAGTTGCACACAGAACTGAGATGGAGAAGTCCTTGCTCGGGCAGTCCATAAAGTTCAGCCAGGCTGCATCGCCCCGTGCCAGCACCCAGCATGCAACCAGAGCCAGCCCAGCACCTTCCAGCCAGGTACTGTCTAAAGATTTATGACAAAGCAATCCCCCCTGGTGCCTCCTCCTGACTGTCATCCAGCAGGATGCAGTTCCCAGCACACGGCACAATTTACAAAGATAACTGAATTATACCAAGGCCAACATAATGAGCCATCGACTATGACAAAATATGTCTTTAAAGTACACTGAGCCTGTTTGCCATTTGTGTTTCTTGAAAAGCCACAGCTGCCCTATTAGCAAAGCCAGATTCCTACCAGGTTCTGAACAACTGAGCAGAATTTTAAGGAAAATAAAACCTTTTTGTTGCACATTCATGTTCAGGTGCTCTGAACATCAAACTGGCATCACTTTCTCTATTGTTCAAACACGAACATTTGCAGTTTTATATATTTTCAGGCTATGTGGATCTTCCTTGTTTAATTACCTTAGAACATACATCAAACATGATTGAATGAGAAAGATAAGCCTTTCCTTTTTGAGGAAAGATTTGTTCTAAATTCTATTGAACAGGAGTCTAAACCAATATGAAATGTTTCCCTTCACATCCCCATCAAGGTATCAACAACACTGAGAAAACAGATTGTAGTTTATCACCTGTTTTACTGTCTTTTTATGTTCAAGTACCATTGTTATCAACTGGGCACATTCCTCAAGCCTCTGCAAACATCACAGTCCCACAACCATTTGATCTACAGGCATAATTATGACAAAATATGAGAGGGTTGACATACTTCTCAGGCAGAGAGGGAACATGAAAAAACCCACTAAAAACCAAATGGAAAATGATAAAATAACGCTGAGTGTCTTCTATATTTATCCTTATGCTTCAATCCTACCAAGTAACTAACTATTATATTCCATTTACTGGAAGTAGAATTGCAACTTGTAGACATACACAGGAAGCCGTAACAGAAAATATGATTTTTTTTATCACCTCAAACTGTGATAGAGATATTTTGTATTTAAGTTTAAACAAGCCCCACTAGGTACATTAAATGCATCTGAGTTGAACCATCTTAATTGTCATAAATACAAAAAATAATTTTTTTCCACTCTGAAAAATGTCAGGTTAAATATTTGCTAAACAGACCCAGAGGTAAAGAAAGGCTGCCTTACATTCGTATGACAGCAGCAAGAGACATTTCTTCATGCATTTTCCCAAAGTAATAATGCTCAAACAAAATAATTTAGAGGAGAAAAATTTACAGGGAACTTTCTTTCGAGAGGCTACATCTAAAATCCACTAAACAAAATGGGAATTTCTCCACTGGGATCGGAGGACTCCAAATCTAACACAATACGTTAAAAAAATAAAAACCAACCAACCAACCAAAATAATCCTAATGAATTTAACTTCAGTTTTCTGCAAGAAATGGACAGAAAAACCTCTTTCAGTTATTAGAAGTGTGTATTCCTGCCTCTAGTTATTACCATGCCAGCAATGTTCTTTTATTTTGGGCACACAGGGCTGCAATAAGGTTGAGGCAGAAAGCACTACAGTCATTTTTCTGAATTACTACAGAAGTGCACAGGATACAGCAAATATAACTATCATATGTGCCTGTATTAATGACAAAGATGAAAATGCATCAAACCAAACCTGAGCTCAGTCAGGGAGTCAATCAAAAAAAGCTTAAGCTGGGAGTGAAAAAAAAATTGCCAAAGGAATCTGCAATAAAATAAAACAGTCTTATTTTTTTCTGGGCTTCCACACAGTATTGTTCTCCCTTCTTAACTACTAATAATGAATTCCAATATAGAGATTATCCTGAAAAGTGCAGGTGTCCCTTCAGTCTTCAATGGCTGAGTTGTGTTGCATATGGAGAAATTCTTCCTGAATAAAATGGATGAGAATGAGATCCTCTGCACAAAAACTACTTCACCTGAAAGCACAAGATTCCACTGCTCCTGGCAGCTGTTTCATTCCAATATCAGGTTTGTGTTTATCCCCTGTCTTAAACATATATAGTTTTCATAGTTTACTTCTAAACTTTGCGTTGAGGTATGAATAATATTAAATATATTTGATTCCACTTATCAAAAAGTGTTTGTTTTTTTTTTAAATTGTGATGTTTAGTAAAGAGAAGTTTTGGTGTCCAAATTAACCTAACCTGCAACTGATCTGTGGGCAACAGCAAAAACGAAATATTTCTGCCCTTTATTATTTAAAAGGCAAAACATTTGCCAAGGCAGAACCTTGTAACAAACTTAATTCTGAGCACATGCACTGCATAAAAAATAAATAAATGCAGAAACAGGTACAGAAAGGTAGGTCACTTCAAACATCTGATGTTTTGTCTTTAAGGTTCTATGGTGCTGAGTTTTAACTTTTATGAACAGGAAGACATAAATTAAGAAAAAGTTATGAAAAGTGCAGCCAGTTAGGGAAGTAATAACATTTTCTTCATGGAACTTTCAACTTCTAAAGATACCTATCACTAAAACCTAATTAAACCAATCAACACACTTCTTATATTTTTATGTATTATACACATGTGCACGTACACATACATATATCATCATCATCATCATGTATATATATATATACACATATACATATACATATATATATGTATATGTATATATATATGAGGTGTATATGTGTATATATATACACATACATACATGTGTATATATATATTTATAGCATATTGATATGCAAAAGAAGCCAAATACTCTTGGACTGTGCACTATTCAATTTTTTACTGTATTTATCATTAAAGTAAAAAAAAATTGTGCTTGCTTAAACAATACCATTATCTGCAATTTTTTACACATTGTTTACACTGAGGAAATTATTTCAGGTAAGCATTTCCTGATTTCCCCACATCTTATGGGACTGCATCCAGCTCTGCAATACAGTGAGTTTTTATTCCCAATTCAAATGTTTCCTCAGTGTAGAACAGAAAGGATAAGAATGGCTTCCCTCAGAAGGCACTTCCAATTTTCTAGCTTGTTTCAGTGCACAAGGAATATTGAATGTAAAAGGAGTTCCCTTTCCCCAAAGGCACGAAATATTACAGTTATAATTGTTAGATAATTTCACCAGTCTCTGACCTCTTCTCAGACTAATACATGGAGATGAGGAGTAGCCCAGAGAGCACCAGCTCTTTAGTTCCTACTTTGTTTGAAAGGGATGAAGACATTCCCAGAGCTTCAGCTGCCCATCACGGTCACGTCAATCACTGGAGTGCAGAGAGCTCCCTCCTGGTGACCTGACAACAACCAGAGCTCACAGAGGGATCACAGGCACGCTCTTGACTCCTTGAACATGAAATGTTACAGTGCACTGTTTGTCTTGGGAATAAGAATCATAAAATGACTTACTGGATAATTATGGCTTGAGAAGAAATGTGTTAAAAGCACAAGCTGTTTAAAGACAAAACCCCTACTTGAATTCACAAATAACTTATTTACTGTAAATGTTTCTGCTCTAATCAGGAAGTACTTTGGAAATCAATGGGAAAGCATTGAAAATGTTTTACCCAAGAGATGGGATTTTCCTGGGACACCTCAGGAGCGAAGAATAAATCTATCAGCTAACTGAGGACTCTCATAAATCTTCACACATTTCACTCAGAAAAATTCCACAAGAAACATCTGCTGATACTGCCACAAGCAGCAAGTGTGGGACTTTGTAAACATCTGTGCTTCTTCCAGACCCTCCCGCCAGGCAGAACCATTTCACCAGGAAGTTTGTGTATCTTTGTTTTTCCACGAACACATCCCCACAGGAAAACCACTCCTACGGAACAAAGTCCACAGTAGCTGCTGATTGTGTTGTTCAACATATCCGAGAAGCAAAAGACAGACATCAGGCAAGAGAGTTGAAGATGCAGTATTTTTCTTAAGCACCAGTTTTCCTGTGCCATGTGGAATATACAGTTTAGCAAATTCACAGAAATTAAAACCATGGAATCACAAAATGGTTTGGGTTGGAAGGGACCCTAAAGCCCATGCAGTGCCACCCCCTGCCATGGGCAGGGACATCTTCCACTAGTCCAGGTTGCTCCAAGTCCCCTCCAAACTGGCCTTGGACACTTCCAGGGATCCAGGGGCAGCCACAGCTTCTCTGGGCAACCTGTGCCAGGGCCTCACCACCCTCACAGGAAGGATTTCTTCCCAACATCCCATCTAACCCCACTCTCTGTCAGTTTGAATCCATCAAAAATGCAAGAAATAAATATTACTTAGGTAGGATGGTAACAGTTTTATTCCTTGTTTTTAACATGTCCAGTAAAGCACAATCCACTTATTCATTTTAGGATATTCAAATATACAACACTAAAAGTTGTCAACCATTCATTCAGGACAAAGTTTTTCATGAGAAAATGTCACTGTATTTTTTAGGGATGTTCTTCAAGGCTAAACTATTTCTTTCTCTAAAATTCAGATATTTTTCTTGTGTCTTTGTAAAACCTAAAGTCTTTCTTCAGTATGACACTTTAAAAAAAATTGAAAAATTTAAATGAAAAATTAAAAAAAAATATTGAAATTACATATATTTGTGGAAAAGTAATTGTATTTCCAAAGAATGGTCACAACACTACTCCTGCACCTTCCCTCCACATGAAATTTGTCTGGGAATAAAAAAATTCAGCTTTTGTTTTCATGAATAGCAATCAATTTTTTAAAGTAAATTCATTCAAGTTTTTCCATTATAAAACAGATATCCAAGTTCCAACATACTGCTAAGTTTCACAGCTTAATGGAAATTTTGGTTAAAGTTCACATTTTGTAAATTTAGTGGGGGGATTCGAAAGAGATTCCCACTTTTCTGAAAACATGAGAGCAACAGGCCATAAAAGGGAATAAAAATTAGATTTTACTCACTGGGTTAAATGTTGTGCATGTGCCTACAATCTCTGCTGCACAAAGCATTCTGAGGTCTTTTTGATAAATATCTACATGTTTTGTAAGCACAGCAAATTGACTGTGCACAGCAATAAAATATGTACCTGGGGAGGTACCTAGCAGGACTCCAATTTTCAGACCTGTCCTGCAATTAAACTTTTAGCCTTTAAATCAGCAATAGTACTGAATATTGAACTAGATTCCCATGCAATAATTAGCTTTATGAAAGGACTAATGTTTCTAAGTGTCTTCTAGCTTGTATGTCGTGAAATCCTGGGTGAAATTATTTAGCATATGTACAAACCAGAGCTCCACACCCCCCCTCCCTCCTGCAGTGACTGATGTCCATGAAACCATTATTGTCAAAATGATTGCTGCTAACTCTCTCCTCCATTAGTGAAATGGGTTTTTCAGCTCTTTCAGAGTAGCCAGGATTCTGGCAGTGAAAGATGACTAATACAGATGTTTTATGCATCTGTCTTAATGAACTGCCAAGACAGGGAGAAAACAACTTTTAAGAGGGATGCCAAAGAGCAATTCGTTTAGACACTTCTACATGTTTCCAGTGCTTTTACATTTTTGTGCAGAAACAAACACTGGAGGTGGAGTGAAAGATGTAGAGTAATACCAGAGATAAAGTGGAATAAGACACCGGCTTTAACACTGCCAGAGAACAAAGACCTGACGTGTTGAGTAAGAAGGTTACAGAGAGATGTCACTGTCCAAATTAATTACATTTTGCACATCAGCTTTGGGCTGCTTAAGTAAGTCCTGGTTATGCTTATGTCTCACGACTCCAAGATTTGAAACAAGTAAAAGGATGAAGGAAATCACCAGTGCTGTCATTTTTTTTTTCCCTGACACAGACGCAAGAGAAAAAGAGAACATGTTTATATGGTGTGACTGACATAAGACTTCAGCTTTAAGGGAGCATAACCATTTATCCTTGTTTACAGCAAAAGAGAGGGATAAGGAACTGTTCTGTGATAGCAAAGGCAGAGCTTTCATTACCAGAAACAGTTTTCCCAGAAACTGAAGCATGTGTATTATAGAAACAAACAAACAAAACCAGACAAGACTGGAAAAGACACTTTCAGAAACTAATACGGGAGATCCACAACTACTCAGCTCCAAAAGCAGTACAGTGTAACAGTAACACTGATTTACCACACACGTACTGACGTGTTTAAGAGGCAGTATTTGAATAAGTGGTTGCACCCTTTGCATTCCAAAGAGATCCTGAGAAAGAGGGAAGGTGATCTCTTTATGCTTCTGTGAAAGTCAAGAAAGAGACTCCTTCTGGTGAGAAAAGATCCCGTTACAATTCACCAATCCAAATTCAATTTCAGGCAGTCATGACAATTTGTCTTCCCGGAAAGACCTCGTTTTGCATGTCCAGTTTTGTCCTGAGCCTTTATTGAAGCAGGTTTGGTTTTTAACAGCTGCTGAATTTCACTGTAGCGGTGCCTCTATTGATCAGGACACGAGCACAAATGAATTAGGAATAGAAGAGCTGATTCAAAGTGAGAGGCTGTAACTTTATTAACTTTTATCACAAGCAGAGATATTGCACTAAAATGTTTTTCCTTGGTTCAATAAGTTGCTAACAGTGTTCCAAACCATATAAACATGCAGCCCAGGCATTCAGATCGTTAGGTCTTCCACTAAAACAGGAGGAAAGCAAATACAGAGGAGCTATCTTAATCAAGGGGGGGATTCAAAATACCTTTTCAAATTATTGTAACAAAAAAGATATTGCTTATTATCTCCTTAATATCCTGTATCCCACTGGAAGCAACTACCCGTTGGTAGCTGAGTTTACAACTTCCAAATTGCCCACTAGGTTGGCTCTAAACATCCAGACTCGGAAGAGACCTGAGAGATGTGGATTCCCTAGAACAATGTGTTCCTGATTCTGTGTCTTAGCAGTTGGACAGATGCACAGCACCCTGGGAATATGATACCTGCTTGTTAACCCAGGACAGGTTTCCACACTTAAACAAAGAGGAGACTGCAGAGATGAGCAGCTTTGCTCTCCTCTACCCTCCTCTGACCAGCAGTGGTCAGGTACATATGGTGAAATAAAGAGGGAAAGGACCTCATCCATGACTCCAAGGCTCACTCCAGGGTCACCTTCTCCCTGTCTGTGATCACAGGTGTGCTGGACAGGCAGGAAGATCAAAACTGCAGTGGAACCTACACACTGGCACTGAGAGAGGGACAAACTCTGGCACACACCGCTCAAATACACACAGAAAGGCACCAGCAAAGATTCCAACAATACACAGCACAAGCTTTTAAATATTACAGAACTTATAACAACATTAACAATTGTTCTCTGACACTTGGACACGCAATTTAAAAATACACATATTACCTCACCATCTATGCTTCAAATGCAGCCAGTCTCTAGCGGAAAGCAGACTTTTCTGCAGCAAGACACCACTGCTGTGCTATCAGTTATTTATATTTGCATGACAAACAGTCACTGGCTCTTTGCCCGACGCGTTGGCGTCGGAACATTTGGTCCGAGCAGCGCGTCTGCCAGCTCCGAACTGCGCGGAATCTGGCAGGAGGCGGCGGAAGAACGTGTCACCCCTGACAGGCTGCATGTGGAGAGTCTGAACCACAATAAGTGCACGTTACTGACCACAGTGCAGTCTGTGCTCGGCCTGCACACACCTCCCACTCAGATGTAAATAGTGAGTGCAGCTCTAGACCCGCTGCTATTTTCTGACTGCGGGTGCCGTGCTGTTGCCCACCACTCAGAGCACTATTTCGATTCCCCGCAAGCAGCAGAAGTGGGCCAAAGCAGCCTCTACAGTCACCCACAAACAAAATAAACAGAAAGAAAACCCAACCCCACGCTCCTGTCCCTGGGACTCAAAATCTGTTGCATAAATTAGGATATTAAACACTATAAGCAAGCTCTCAAACCGCCTTCCTCTGAGACTCTACCACCACAGATTACCTATTCTCCTAGTCGATAGAGGCAAAGTGAGCAGCTCAGGCAATGAAATCCTGTCATCAAAGTGAGCCACCAGGACTCTCCCCAGTCACTCCTTCGTGTACCTTTGGCTGTATGATGCCAGATGTGCTAAAATCCACTCGTTTAGGCTGTGCCGTGATAACTCCAGTGCGGAGCCCGGCAGGACAGGCTGTGCTGGGGAGGCTGTTTGTCTTCACCAAGGCTCTGCCCCTCCTCCCTTTGAACTCAGAAGGGGCTGCCTTTCAAAGAAAGGGTGAGCCCAAAAGTGCCCGCAGTACAGGCAAACACTCCTCCTGTGGGATTCCACCGATTTTGAGGAAAACTTATTTTTGGTGCCTCACTGGGATGCAGAAAAGCATTCTTTACAAAGCAAATAGAATGAATTGTAATAATTGAAAGCAGCATGAGCCCTCACTGTTAATTTGGGGAAAGGGATCTCAAAACCTGAACAGTTTCCATCTGAAGCAGTGACAAAGAACCTACCAGCAATTTATATAAATACCAACCCAGTGTAATAGGGATTTAACCGAACAGCAGATGGAAAGGAAAAAAGTTGTCTCTGCTTTTGCAAAACCGCTTACAGCAAATGAAGGCAGCAGGGTATCTGCTGAGTGACATCACACTTGGATAATAAATAGATCTTCCCTGGCAAAATTATGACCCAAAAATGTAACTCACTTTTTGAAAGTTTGAAAAGATATATATACACAGTATACAATTCCTATTTATCCTGTTCTCTGGAATACTAAGAGTGGCTGATAGAAACCCTATCTTTGTATCTAAATTCTTTGCTATGGACACTCATTCTGACAAATTTAAACACTTTGTTCCTCAACTTTAAACCAGAATTACCTATATTGTGCTCTTTTGTCATTATTTTGTTTCCTTTTGGGGTGCTGAGCATCTAAGTCAGGGATAATCACTTGTTTTTATTATCAAAACAGAAGACTTAACTTTGCTTGGAGGTTTCTGAAGCTTAATTTCTGCTTTCTATATGCTCATGATTACTGTAGTCATCAATATACCTCACCTCACTGCAGTCAATTATGGCAAAGCTACGTGTCTGCATCTATTTTATCCTAATCCTCAATATAAATGTGCTTAAGCTGGGGAATTAACCTACTGAACCATACAAAATCATATCCATGGAAGAAAGAGACAATTTGGAGCCTGTCCTCGAGATCAGATTCATATTTCATGCAAACAGCAGTCCTGTGTGAGGGTCCTGGTGGGACCTGAGCTAATTCTAGATGGGTTGGGACAACCTCACAGCCCAGGGGGTGCTGCTGCAGGAGACAGGCAAAGGCAGAGCTCCCCAGGTCGTCAGCCACAACAGAGACTGCTCTGGGGAACAGCTGAGGACACAGTTGCCTTCCAGACCCAGATGTGCCAGACAAAAAGCTGCTGCCAAGTTTCCTGCGACTGTTCCTACTTTCTCCTCTCCGAGCTCTGCCTGTGAGTGCCATTCTCACTCGCTCTCAGGCAGAACCAGCAGAGTGGCCTCAGCCAATTTTCTAGAGCGAGTCTCTCTCCATCCAGCTTTCTGACTGAAATGGGTCAGGGAGCTTTCAAAAGAGCAATCGTGCTGGTAGGGGGGAAGACCCTACAGGGGAGAACAGCAGGGAGGAGGGCATCACTTACAGAGGATAATTACTTCTGTAGGCAAAAGGAGATGCAGCCCAGGACATCTGCTGCCAGCCCCTGCCTGTTGATGAGCTCTGGGTTAAGCACATGCACAGTTGACTGAAGGCTGTGATTGCCACGTCCCTCCATGTACCTGACAGACAGACAGACAGACAGAGGGACACACGTGTCCTCTCCTCTCCCACACCAACCCTGACCACCATTCACTTTTCACTGAGTGGAAAACACACTGCAATAAACCCAAGTCAAGGAATTGTTAAATATTTTACTGGTCTTTTCACCCAGATTTTAATGATTTTACTGTCCACACAATTTTAAAATGCTTCTCTGAGAATCCTTTGAATTATTCATCTATTGTATGGTAAGGCCAACCTAGAACACCACTAAATATTATGTAGATACTGAATGTGGAAGTGCTTTGTCTATTTGCCATTGTGTTATTTAAACAGAATTCTTGAATAACAACAAAACATGACTACCAGCAATCAAACTCTTCTTTTTTGATATTTGAGGGTTCACAAACTGTTTCAAAATGCACCATGTTATGCTAGGAAAATTACACTTTGCCTCTCAAACTAACAAGCATTTCCATTAAACGTAGCATTCTCAGTGAGATGTTTTCTCAATAGTGAATACTTTGATTGACAAAGGATTAAATTACTGCTGAGTCATTTGTTATTTATGGCTCTTAACACCTGTTAGGTGTTAACATTTACCTTTTCATGCCTCTCCTGCACAGGATATCTACTCCCACTTAACTAACATCCTGTGTTTTACACCAGTGATGACATTTCAACATACAATGTTGTAAAAGTGATGCCTTTTTGAATGTAATACTGAGAGGTTTATTACAAATTTATCTTTAATGATTTCACAGACTATATTTTGTCTCCCAGAATGGATTAGAAAAAACGAATTTTGGAAGGAAATCAATGCTGAATTTAGTGCTTTTCTTGTTGCCCCCTGCAATATGACATGATGAAATAAAGATAATTTTTGCGCTAAGAAAGAGTCTATAGACACTGTTGTGTCTTTGAAAAAGCAACATCAAAAATTATTGGATGCAATGTATAAATACCTTGAGACTGTCAAGAAGGGATTCTCTTGAGTGCTATGAATGATACCTAAAAGAGGATCAAAAACTCTGTGCAATCAAATATAGCATATAATCAAACAAAAAATGTATAATCATCAACAAAATTTTCTCTTCTATTAAAGAAATTTTTTATAGTGTTGCAGTAGCACATTTGAAAACCACTGAGACTATCAGAGCACCACAGTGTATTTGTACAGACAGGAAGTGTTCAAATGTTTTAATAAGGTGCTGTGCAGGAATAACTTCAGTGTGTTCCCAAATCACAGAATTAATTTACGATCCTTTCATAAAAGTAAATGGATTTAATATAGTGATCACAAATTAACACAAACAATTGATGCAAGAGCAATCTGAGAGAGATTTCCTTCAGCTGTTTTCCTGTTTGTGGTGTGATAAACCAGACTGTGAAGGTACTACAGGCTGAAGGGCAATCTGTTTAATATGGGAAACAGCCTCAGAGGCAGGGAGGTGACCTGTTTGCAGAATTCTCCTAAATCCCACGACAACTGTTAGAGAAGCAGTTCTATATAATCTTGACAAAGGCTGTGGAATGTGGCACTGCAGCAATGTGCCTTCTAGAGAAATCTTTTAATTAAACAAATGCAAAGGGAAAGGTTAAGTGAAAAATAAACAGCTCCTTAACAGGCATGATGGTAAGAACTTAACCTACATCAAAGTGGCAGAAGATGGTTTCAGTGTTAAATAGGACCTCAGGAGTTAAGCTGGCCAGAAGTCGTCTCAGAGTCTTTTATAAAGTGCACATCTGTATGATTCAGGCTGTTCTCATTCACAGTGACTCAATAAAATATGTATGCAAGTTTTCAGCTCTGTGCTAAACCACAGCAACTTGCTTTGCTATTTCCTTCTTCTGGAAAATGTTTGCAGCAGAACATTTTTAAGACAACTCCAACCAGCTGCTTCAAGATTCCAGACTGCCACTCTTGTAACTGGAAAGACTAGGCAAAACCTACAGGAAGCCCAGACAAAACTCAGATTGGTTCATTTTTGTGTGTGACCTTTCTGTACTCTTTGGATGACAGATACTTCCTTCACTGAATTGGTTGAAGCAGGATCTATTTTTCAGGTGTTAAACAAAGAGATAGCAATGAACCCAAACTATCTGGTCAATTTGCCCAAACAGCACATAATTCTGTTTGGTTCTGAGGAGGATGAGCTCTCCATCAGCTACAAATGGTGCTGCCATGCACACTTCCCCGGGTGAAAGCTGCTGCTTCACTAAGGCCTTTGGAAAACTACTCAAAAGATAACAGCAGAGTCTATTCTTCCAGTTGAGAGTCTATTACAATTCTCTTTCTATAGGAGAACACCCAAAACTACTAAAATCTAGTGAAGAACAAGAATCCTTGGAAAGACAATTTCTCTGAAAATTGAGAGCCTCATCTCATGCTCATGAGTCTGGTGAAAGTCCAGACAGGACATGCACCTGCAGTCAGTATTTCCTGCTGTTCCAACCAGCTCTAGGTGGTTTGTCTGTCATTATTTACAATTTAGTGCCTTGTCCTCCAAGATCCACTGCTTCTTTAAATCCTACTGGGAACACACTCTGAATTTTCAGATGTGCGAAACCTTAATTGGAAACACCAAATGTGCCTTTCTAAATCTCATCCCAGTAGACAAGAGACCATGTAGATTCAAAATTAGATATCTGCACCAGAATTAAGATTTAAATGAAATTTATGTGCTTTGATCCGCGAGAGTGAAGCTCAAAATTCTCATCTACCCCCTACAAGCAAATACTTTTTCACCAGCAATATTTCAGGTGTTACAGACGATCTTTTCTGCACGTGCCCACAAGGATCACAGTCTTATCAGAGCTCAGCACATTGGTATCATCTCACGCAGACTCCCTGTAGAATCTTCAGTGTAGATACTCTCCTATGTTCCCAAAGGGAACACCAGGAATGTATGACAGCATAAAACACAGAACCAGGTGTCACTTCCATTCACAAACACAGCTTGGAGAGGGAAGAGACAGCATTCCACATTTAGCCCTGAATTGGTGAGACTAGACCTAATTTAGAGCAAGTGTACCCTTGTTTGGTCCCTACCTCAGCAGCATTTGTTGAGAGAAAGGGTGTTCTCACCCTTCTCCTGGCCCAGATCACAGCACAGAATCCCAGAATGTGCTGAGTAGGAATGGACCCACAAGGATCATCGAGTTCAACCCTCAGCCCTGCACAGTCCCATCCCCAAGAGTCACCCGCTGTGCCCCAGAGGATCATCCAAACCCTCCTGGAGCTCTGGCAGCCTTGGGGCTGTGCCCACTGCCCTGGGGAGCCTGGGCAGTGCCCAACCAGCCTCTGGGGGAAGAACCTTCTGCTGAGATCCAACCTGAGCCTGCCCTGACACAGCTCCAGCCATTCCCTGGCTGCTGTCCCTGGTCCCCCCAGAGCAGAGCTCAGTCCCTGCCCCTCCTCTGCCCCTGCCCAGGAATTGGAACTGCACTGAGGTCTCCCCTCAGTCTCCTCTGCTCCAGCTGAACACACCAAGTGACTTTAACTTCATATTCTTCAGTTCCAAGTAGAGGGGACTGAGATACCCTCACAGCTTACATGCTGCTGTGGAGATCACCCTCTGCTCCCTCTTCTATCATTTTCCCATTCAACCTTTATCCTGGCCACAGTGTTCATGTGGACAGGCTGCAGCTTGTCTGGTCCCTTCCTGAGGTAACTCAACATATTAACCCAGACTAATGACTTTTCTGGAGAAGGAGATGGGGACTGTGGTTGTGTTTTCTGGTCAGCAAAACACCAGACTCCAAAGTGACTGTGCAGCTGGGGTAGAACAGCTCTGTGAGAGACAGAGAGCTCTGATTTCACCTGAAAAGGAGTATTTGATATTTCTGATGATGATATCAAATGTGTAATATCAGGTTCTTTTTTATTCATTCCTTAAGCTTTTTACACTAGCTTTCCAGGTAACTTCTTTATCTGAACACCTTCATTTCATATCTAGAGTTCCAAACTCAACTAATCAAGTCAGCATTTATGAATACCACTAACTATAAAGTATGGACTCTTCAATCCAAAATCAGATAAATACCTAAAAAGGGACAATAATTAATTTTAGTACCTGTTTTCCTGCGAGGAAAGAATTTATCAAGCTAAGATCAAAAAACAGTCCTCTTTGAAAAAAACAACAACAACAAAAAACAACTAAATATCGGTCTTAAAAAAGATATTGGCATATTTTCAAATAGTATGAAAACAGGAAATAATATTCTTAATGAAAACATCTAAACAGCCCAAGGTACTTGACCTTTCACAAAGCTCACTATAAATAACTTCCAATACTGCAACTTGCACTCTGCAACTGCAACAGATTGATAAGGAAAACAGCAACGTGGAGGGAGGAAAACAGGTTAGGAAACACTATCCCCTATTTCAGATACCACAATATAAAACACTTGTTATAATGCTGTGAATACCAAGGTTATGTGGCTGAATTCAGTCACGTGATGAGCTACTGAAAAGGACATATCAGAAATGCACCAAGATAAACAAGGAGGAAAAGTGGCTTTTATTTCTCTCACATCAAGTTGCATTTGTTTTGAAATAATTTGTTTGTTTTAATAACTCCCTAAACAGGCTGTGGTTCTGTATTAGGTGACTTCAGGGAATACCTTCAGTAATAGAGGTTTCAGCCTGTTTTCAACCAACCCCTTGTCAAGGAGAAATATAATAAAAAAAGAAGAGAGGGTGGAATGTTTTAAGAAGAGTTACACTCTCTCAAAAAACACTGTTCCATATTGCTATGAAACAATCCTTTCCAAAGTAAATCTTCAGAAGTAATTCATAGTTCCACATCAAGACCAGTATAGGAAGAGTATAGGAAGTTGGTTTATTTGTTAAAGGCAACTATTTTCTCTCTGTTGGGTGTATCAGTAATGCAAAAAGCGTGCTATAAACACCACTGTTAGTGAGGTAAAGCCTTTCCACAGAATTGTAGTATTCATAATATTGCCCCAAGAATTAATACCTCAAAATTAAACAAGTAGGACCTTTTTAAATATTGACCTGATCACCAATGTTTTCCTTTTTCAGAATTTATTAGACTCTGACACGACTCATTTAGTAACCAAAACACCTGATCTGTTTAATAACCTATAAATATTCTCTGCAAGCCTTGGGGTGCACATTTTTTAGCTCCATAATTCCATTACAAAATGTTTCCAATGTAGCTGCAATGTCTTTGTGTATGAAGATCAGCATCTTAAACACACAACAGAATCCAAATGCTAATTCCTACTGAAAATCACCACTAGTTCAGGGATCATCAGGCCTTGCTAAAGTATTAACTGTGTTAAAACCAGCACTATTCCTTTACACATTTATAAATGTCAATAAACTCCTTTAGTCCCCACAGGTCTGTTATAATTCGTGCATGAGATTATCCAGTTTTACTACTCTGGAATATGTTCTGAATGCAATTCTTGTTTCATTTCTTCTGGGAAAAGGGAGAGGTTACTACTTCAAACTGTTTCATCTGAAATATTTCAGAATTAACTCAATGTTAATTCTGTGCTACAACACAAACATAATCATGTTATTAAATGAATATTTAATTATAAAATAATTACTGTGCAATATAAAGGGCAAAAACAAATTTCAGAATTATTACAGGATAATTA
Source organism: Chiroxiphia lanceolata (assembly GCF_009829145.1). NCBI lineage: Eukaryota > Metazoa > Chordata > Aves > Passeriformes > Pipridae > Chiroxiphia > Chiroxiphia lanceolata. Next base: position 17,489,896 of record NC_045649.1, read on the forward strand.
AATATTTATCATTGAAACATCTGAGTGACAATTTGTGACCATAATGTGCTGAGAAGAATTTTGTCCAGAGCAAACTGCTGTGAACCACAGTCAGACTCTTTCTTTATCCTTTACACTCACATTAATGTCAGGCTTTATCACCTTTTTGTGAGAGTAACCATGAGGTTTTTGCTCAGATGTATTAATCCTTGTCAATAAATACATAATTATTAATACAAAGTTATATCATTCACTCAGAGTAACCGAGCTACTTTTTATATCTATTCATTAATAATATTATGTTTTACAATTTTATTTTTTTTCTAATGTAGGTTCATAAAAATAGTGGAAAACTTAATACCTGGAAACTTCTGAGGCTTATTGAAGGGAGAGAGACAAAAACTCCTGTATGGTCAGGTGATACATTACATAAATATAAGTAGTTCAGCCTAACCCACTTTTTATATTCTAAATTTACAGTGAAACCAGTACCACAGAAACACTCACAACTGCACTGACAGACTAATTCTCTCTCCCAACCTCAGGCACAAACATTTCCATGCACAGAACATTCCCTGCCACCTAAAAATCTGGGCTCAGAGATCAGTGCTCTGCACTGCAAGGTGGGAAGGAACATGAAAGTTTTCACAAGGAAGTTTTCTCCCAGCAGCTCCTTCTTTTGCAAACACAGACAAAAGCACAAACATGAGAAGAAAGCAGGTGTGTTACTTCACTGATGAAAAACAGCTTCCCTTGAACTCCCACTGAACGTCACCTAAAGCAAAGCCATGGTCCTTAGAGCTTGATCTGAGGGTTAACCATGAGCAGCATCCTCACTCCATGTATGGCAGGAAAAGGAAAAGTTCCAGAAAAAGAAAGAGGTTAAATTCACCATAGGTCTAACACACGCTCAAAGGGATAAAATTAAAAGCATTCCTGCCACTGCCATACACTGAGCAGCTTATTCTGGGCCTGAAGATGATATTTTGTTGGGTTTTTTTTGTTGGTTTTTTTGCAAGGACTGATAACACTGCTGGTGGCACAGAGGAGGAGAAGAGATGCCACTGGTCTGCTTTGTCCTCTAAACCCAGTGACAAAGGTCAATATTCCCAGAGAATTTCTGCTGTGAAAATCTCCACTGGATGCACAAGGCTCATGCAAACCTTTGCTTTACTTGTTCTCCCCTTTCTTTTATCAGCACCAAATCTAATTTACTTGGGAAATTGTGGAAAATTATCAAAATAGCTCTGATTTCACCCCTTCAGAATAGCAGAAAGCCAATTCTTTTACAGCATTTGAGTTTCCAATCTGAGAATCTTTACATTCCTGCAAGATATTTTACCTGTGAGAGTGTAAATGAGCACAAGAAAAGCTCAGAAGAAAGAAAAATCACACTTGGGAAAGGTAAACTTCTTCAAAGAACTCTCCACAGCAGGTTATCAATGGAATCTAATGCAACTTGCTAGGAAGAGCAGTTGCTGAGAAAATTGCTGAAGGAACTAATTACTGAAGAGTAAAATTACAGCACACAGTGCTGAAGAGGTCTGAAGTTCCTCACACAGTTGGCCTGCTTGTTACTTAAATGAAAGAGCTAGATAGGAAACTTCAAGTCAATAAGGAGGACAAAGAGGTGAAAAAGTATTTTCTTGATGTGAAACAGAGGATAACAAAGTAGATTGAGAAAACAAAATCAAGTTTGGGCTAACTGCAAGTCACAGACACTGTCAAATGGATCAATTTGACTGTGCTAGAAGGGTTCCTGTGAACATGGGTATCAAAAAATTTAAACTGAATGACATTCTGAACCGAAATAATTGAGGAACAGAAATTCTTAGAAAGGAAGAAAACATTCCTAGTTTAGCTAAGTGTAAACATTGCTAGAAAGCAATAAGCTTGAGACAGCTAAATCCTCCTCTATAAATTCATACCTTAACATTAATACCATTAGCAAGACTGACAAAGCAAGCAAATCAAATAACAGGTTAAAAATACGTATTGAAAATTACTTCAACATCAAAAGTAACCAAAACTTTTCTGGCAAAATCTCTGCTTAGTCATTAAAAAGATTAGTTGAGCTACAGAAGGAATACCTGATGCAAAGTAAAAACTTTAAAGGTTTTGCAATCTGAAAAATAACAGGTGGACAAAGACAAAACCCAGGCCTCCACGTGGTAAGCTGAACATGTTTAGTGTTTCATTAAAAGTGTGCTTGAAAGTTTTTTTGTTGGGGTGATAGTGTTTAATTAGAGAAAAGTAGAAGGATGCATCTTTGCAGGATAGGGGACTTCAGAAGACAGGACAATCTCGTTGACTCTACACATCCACTCTGCCCGTAGAGGATCTCTTCCACACTTGCACTGAAATGATTGACTATAAAGTCACACTTTACCTGGTTGACTCGACCAGGATTAGTCATTTATTCAGTCACATTTGCACCAGCTGGGCACTCAACATCTTTTACTTATGCCAGCACAAACTTAGAGCAATCTTGCTTTGCATCAGCATGAGACAGGAATGCAGAATTTAACACCAATTACAAACTGGCTCTTCCTTTAGCTGTTGCCAAATAACAAGGAATTATTTGCTGCTTCCTAGGTATCTTGGTGATTAATGAAGTTTAAGAAGGGCACCTTCACTAATAATATGTGCCTCACATTGATCATGTTTCCAGCAATCATTAGTATTCATTAACAGCAGTCAACTTCTTAATTCCTTTTTGCTTAAGTCCAAATTATTGCAAGTTATTTACAACACCCTGTAGGAAAGAACAAAGCTCTCACAAAATCTTAATGGCTTATTCCCAGATCTTCATATACCAGCACTTCTGGGAAATACATGCACACTGCAAAAATATCCTGGCTGCTGGTCCACGGAATTAACTGCACATAAAACTCCCCGCACAGAGAAAGCAGAAGATAAGCTTGCATCAGGCACATGGCAGAAATACAAGATACAGGAAGACAAAATAACCCCCTCTTTAGCATCTGACTGTCTCCCATAAATTCAGCATTGTAGCCTTCTCCAGACTGCCTGGGGCAGTCCCTTTGGACTTGTAGGTGTTTTCTTACAGGCTCAATTTATCATACAATTTGTCTACATAATTTCACTGGTAAGTTCCCAAGCCAGATCCATACAAGGAGCTCTCCCAGCATGCCTGTCAATTTAAAATAGACTTTTTGTTTCTTACTGTTTTAGAATCACAGGATCACAGAATATCCTGAGCTGGAAGAGATCACCCAGTCCAACCCCTGGCCCTGCACAGACACCCCAACAATCCCACCCTGTCCCTCAGAGTGTTGTCCAAACCCTCCTGGAGCTCTGGCAGCCTTGGGGCTGTGCCCACTGCCCTGGTGAGCCTGGGCAGTGCCCAACCAGCTTCTGGGGGAAGAACCTTTGCCTGAGATCCAGACTAAACCTCCCCTGAACAGCTCCAGCCATTCCCTGGGGTCCTGTCCCTGGTCACAGAGAGCAGATATAGGAGCTGCCCCTTTGCTTCCCCTCTAAGTTCTTTAGTTGGGAAATAAAAATATTTTTCCCCAAGTTGAGTCTGTCTTGCTTGTGACAGTAATTGGCAAAGATTTTTGCCCTCTTTATCTCAACCCAAAGCTTTCTCATCCCATCTTCTCCCCCTGCCAAGCCAAGGAGCAGGGGATGAGGGAGCAGCTGGGTGGGTGTTTGGCTGGAATCCATGGCTGAGTCACCACAACCACAGAAATGGGGCAAAAGAAATGCCACAGTGTTTGCCCTTAGATTCCCAACACTTCTTATTCACAACAGGATCATCCTATTATTTCAAAATCTACTTTGGGATACTCCTATGTATTTCCAATCAGGTTCTCCACTTTGCAGTCTGTGTGTAAAAAGCATTCTAAATAATATCCATATTTCCTCCTTATCACTTTTCTCTTTTGACTAAAATATTCAAAAGTTACAACACAAAACACCAGAGCCATAAGATTTATGAACACATATCCCACCTGGCATTGGTCTGAGGTTCCTTGATGCAGTACATGAATGAATCTGAAATTATAATTCCTTCGAAGACCGTCAGGGCAACATAAATTTGCTAAAATCTGTAAGACTCTGTGAAATGTATTAGAAACACTGCATGCCTCAAAATGCAGTGTATATATGCTCCAGAACAGGATTTCAAATATAGGAAAACAAGTTAAGTCTATGATAATTTTTGCACTGAGCGGTATAAATAAAGTATAATGCTGTAAACACAGAGACTGACTTTTGGAGAGTTAGATTCTAATTCCTCCATTGAATTGAAGTGAAACTGAAATATTGTGATTCACAACTGTAGAACACAAATGTACAAGAAAAAACAGAGACCTCGGGTCAGAAATCTATTGAAGAAGAAGTAGTTCACTGCATTTGCAAATACCAGAGATTTCTGCAGGTACTGAGTTCAGGAGAGATTGTTTCTTTCTGCCTAAGGTGAACTTACCATGTAATAGGAGAACTAATAAAAAGCACTGTCAGAGTTCTACTAACCTGGTGTGCCAACATTCATATTCTCTTGCTATTTGTAGTCTTGCATTTCTTGTGCCTAAAGGAGCTTTCTGGAGGCATCTCATTTAAATTTAGACCTGCCCAACCAGCTCTAGTTCTGCCCACATCCCCAGAGGTCCATAAACTCCTGCAGCCAAGGGGTTCATTGTCTCTTCCACTTTGGGTTCTCTTCTCCCTTTTCACATCAGGGCAAGAACAGCACGGGAATGGGGAGAGCAAGAAGGCAAGGTCTGGATGTAGACTTGGACATGAAAGGCTGGAAACCTTTCCACACTGTGTCTGTGGAGCTCAGCTCTGCCAAGCACTGTGACCAGGACTTTCTGCACCGAGGGGGTGGCCAGGAATTGCCAAAGCTGATCTCTCTCCACGGCCCCAGCAATGCACTGTGCTGGGATGTCATACGATTTCTGGTGTAGAAACCTGATTTTGATGAACAGTTCTATGGCATAAAAAGAAATAACTAGCATTATCTTCCTCCAGAACTAATTTAAAAGCCTGACAGCTGATAACATATCTTATGCACCTCCAAGCAGCAGCTATTAATGAACCATTCTGGGTTTTCCTGTCAACTTTTCAGGCCTGAGGAGAGAATAGGCAACCTCAGGCTTGTCCATGAAAATTATTGTGGAGGTATTTGTTCCTCACAGGTCCACTTTCATCCGTGGGTTAGCTGTGGATTCACCTCTGTGGGTTGGCATGTGGCATACAGCCAAAATACCAGCAGAACTTCAGCCCTCAGTTCTACAGTGAATAACCTGACCCAGCCAAATGGTTAAGCAGCTTAGATATTCCTTCTCCACTGGATTTCTTTGTAGTAAAGAAACAGCTAAATAAATAATAAAGCAGATTTTAGAGAAAGGTTTGAAAAATTAATGGAAATCTGAGTGATCAAGCCTGGAAAATCCTGATGTGAAGCTGGCTGCATAGCTCTGATCAAATCAGAAGAGTCAGGGAACTGTTTCACTGTTTCACATCAATGCAGACAACTCTGGGAATACTTTTATAGTGACATCACTTCAGCACAGTTTATTAGATTTGTTAAGATACATTATAATATCTGACAAATAAGTAAGTTTGGATCTGTTCAAAAATGAATCTACATACCACTATAGCTAATTAACATGCTGGTTTAAAAATATGAAATCACAGACATAATTGGCTCCTGACAGGTAAAGGAGCAAAGTAAACCAAGCAATGAAATGATTTTCAGATGACATAACTCTTAAACCTCCTCTGAACCCTGGCAATACAAAACAGCTCATGACAAAGGAAAAGAGATGAGCAATTCCACTTCAACATTGCTGGGTTCCAAAACCTGAAGGAAATGAAGGGATGTGAATTGATAGCAGAGAGCTTTATTCTCACTCCTAGTTAAATATGCAAAATAAAAGAAGAAGGAATATTTGGTGCTGATATTAGGGAACTCCAGGTAGCACTGAACACTGGCACTGCACTGCTGCTCTTTCTTCAACATCCTGCTTTTTCTGGCTCCAACTTCAGCCAACTTTGTTGGCATTTCCTTCACTGGGTCTCTCTCTCTTTCTGTGGTTGAGCTTTTCTGTTTCATTTTTACTCCTTTCATCCTGCTCAGCCATTTCTGAGACTGGCAGTGAGAGAGGAGAATTTTGCACATGTAAAACAGTTCCCAGACTTTTTTGTTTTGAAGCCTTCTTGCATTTCCACACTTCCCACACATGTAAGCAGGCACTCAAAGAATAACAAGCAAAAGAATCTGTTCTCAGTGACTGAACTGAAGCCTCTCACAGCTCAAACTGTTGGGTTTTGCTGACCAAACTTTACAAGAATTGTGTCTCTGGAGGAAAGTGGATATTAAATTCTGTTTGTGATATACAGTGCACGTTCCAATGCTATGGAATGAATAAGCACATCCTGCTTTTTGGTAGTGGAGATGGCTTTTAATGCTAATTGCTGATCCAAGATGCAATGAGCTGAGATCTTTTGTCTCCTTGCACTCTGCTGGCATTCTGGCACCACTGAATCATAAGCTAAAGAAAGCAAGCAAAGGAGCAGTCTGAAGGTGCAAAGAAAGTGCCAAAAAGCTGAGTTGTCAAAAGCAGGGGAAGCTGAGGGTCAGGAAGAAACACAGGATTAGTCAGGATTTATAAAGGATAAAGATCTGGGAGGGCAGAACTAATGAGGAGGTGATTAAGGAGCTCAGGTTTTTTCGGTCAGAAAATTCTTGGTGGGGGACAGCATGTAATCATCACGTATGTGCAAGAACAGACAGGCATAATTTAGTTTCTTTTTTATCTTGGACATGTTTGGTGGAGCACACGTGCTGAGAGCAGGTGCAAAAATGAAACTTCCGCTTCTGGGAAATTTTCATTTTCAAGAAAAATAAGACTGAAGCAGGACAGTGAGCCAAAACTTGAAAGTGGGTACTTATTGCCAAAATATGACATTTCTAGAATGAAATATCCACTTACCAAGTACCAAGTTACTTGCTAAACTGAACACTGAACCATTAAACTAACACTGAGGCAGGACATTCAAGCAGCTTGGCAGTTCTGGATGGATATGGATAAAATATCTGTCATTTCCATGGCTATTCACCTCTGACTAGTACAATAGATTTTTATTCTGGCTATGGAATTTAATTTCAGTCTGCACCTGCCACAGCTCCTATCACGGCTCATTAGGGATCCCCCACAGTCAGGAAATCTGGAGACCAGATGCCAACCAAGTTGGCCTGCCTAGAGATCTAGTCTAGAAGCCATGGATTATGAAAGCACATGGCAAGAGATTCCAAATACATGACCTCAAGAAGTGTAGGGTGCTTGGCAAGCCATCTGCATTCATCTAGAGCCAGATGAGCAATTTAAGGGAAAATGAAGTTTCATTATGAGCTCATAAAAATGGAAACCACTTATGTGAAATGCTTCCAATCAGATAATTGGAAAAATTGAACAAGGGAAAAAGTCACAAAATACAAGACCTATGGCTAGTACAACATTCTGGTAAATAAATGCAAGAAAAAGCCTCGTTTTCATGTACTCCTCCATCTCTGGGTCATATCCTCATAAATTTCTGAAAACTTTTCTCAAAAGAATACAAGCATCAGTTCCCTCCTCTGGGACAACACTCTGTATTGTAATGACAGCACTTACTATAATTTATGGTTTACTACCATGCTACACAATGCACACAGAGCACAGTCCTGCAATGCATATGGCATCAATGTTACAGCTTTTAAAATCATACAGAAAGTGGATATTTGAGAAGAAAATCTGACACCTCTAACTATGCACAGTTGTTGGAGATGATAGAGAAAATACATTTCACACTAGGACCTAGGAATAAGTGCTTCAAATCAAATGTACTTTCTGGATGAAGAAGAACACACAGAGCAAAGCCACACAGAAAGCTTGTGACACCAGGATACAATTACAATTACAACTGATCCAAAGACTGCTCTCCAAAGGCAAACATTTTTTAGAACTGCTTTGGGATCTTTTTGGCAATTTAAGGTGGCTTCTTCAATGATGGCATTCTTACAACAATGGGAAAAGCTCTGTGCCATAAACCTGAAAAACGCTTATTTCTCCTTTCCCATATAACACACAAGCGTTTTGATTACTGCTCTGCACTAAAAGGATGTTTCAATTTAAAGCTCTTCAACAGGCTGCCACGAGTACTCTGCTCAATGATAAGTCTATTGTACAAGACAAGTGAGGAGAACATTACCTTTCTGAGTGGCCAGGGAAGTGTGTTATTTACAGCCAAGTGACAAAACAAAAAGAGATGTGGAAAACGTCGGAGAGAATCCCAGACCAGAAGCTTTAACAAACAGTCTGAAAAAATCCACAGTGTTTTCTTTCCTTTCCTTTCCTTCATTGGTCTTCATATACTTTGAAGTTTTAAGGTGATAGAAAATCTTCTAGCAGAAGACTCGAAGCAAAAATGTCTCCAAGGCGATGTCTGGTCAAAGGGGGATGACCATCAAATGAACTGCTGGAGGAGAAAGCAGAAGAGGATGGTTAAACATCACCTCAACAAATGAGACACCTATCAGTGTGACACTGCCTGAGGGTGCTTGGTGTTCCAATCTGTTGGAACCAAGACTGTTCCATCTATTGATATGTAAATGGACTATGAGGTGTGGCCCCACAAGGCATGATCCCATTGGCACAGCTCACAGGACAAGGAATGTGGGCTCTGGAGGAAGGACAGGAGGGGAAGGTAAGGAAAAGGGCCCAGGGGTAGCTTAGACACCTGCAGCTTTGCTGCAGAACTGGTGACAAGCTGGTGTCAGTCATGGATGACATCACAGTGGGAGTCTGGTACAGGTCACCTGATTAAGAATACAAGGTAGGTTAACCCTCAAAATGTCTCAGACATCTCAGTCCTTAAAATAATTTAATTTTGGTGCAATAACTAAATAACAGCTCAAGCTGATGCCTTCAAGGAGGGGCCCCAAACAAACTACAGTAAACACAAAATACTGCATTTTGCAGGTGCTGCATTTGAGGGAGAATATAAACACACACATTACATCTGTTAGTAAAAACACATTTCTTGGTATGAAGAATTTAAATGAAAATGCACTTTATTAAAAACTATTTTGTTTTCTTTGTTAAGTATCCTGTGCAATGCTTGTTATTGCATTTATAACAATATGCCACTGGCAGATTACAGGCCTAATATTTACCATATAGAAAAAAACCCCAAACTTCTTTCACTAATATTTTGTGAAATACTTGTTTCCTGTCCCAGGAGGTATTTCAAGGCTGTGTAGATGTGGCACTTAGGGACATGGTTTAGTGGAGGGCCTAGCAGCACTAGGTTAATGGTTGGACTTGATCTGAAAGGTGTTTTCAAATCTGAGAGATTCTATAATGTTGTGATTCTATGGTTCTGGTTCTCCCATTCAAAAATGCACCTAGATTATTCCAACGTCTTCATGGTAAATTGGATCAGATTCAAAGGGCAGGAATGATAACAGAAGAGTGACTAATCCCCCAGCACAAGTAATGAAACAAAATCTTTATAAATTAGTCACTGTAAGAGTGTCTTACCTTCCTCTCTCCAGGTTTTGTGTTGGATAAACTCCTTGAAAGACTGAGGAGAGGTAGAACTATATCCACGACCTGATCAAAAAAATTGTCTAAGTTGTTTGGTGAGTATTTACAGATAGTTTACCCACAGGAAATCTGTGTCAGTCCATCAGGCCCCCAAGTTTGTTAGAGTTTGCCTTTCCCATATGTCTTTCCAACTCCTGAGTGCCAAGCTCTGCCTCGATGAGCCATCTGCCCCTCTGTCACTGTGTCCATGTGCCACTAATCCTCACCAGGAAGACACCAAACAACAAACGTCACTTCCCAGGTGGCCCTGACTTTGGAACGAAGACACACGACTGCCAGCTGCCAATCATTTCATCTGTTGTGCACATTTCCCTCTGGGACACCAACACTGTCCACTGCTGAACATCAGAGAGCCAGAAATGTCTTCATTCTTGTGGTGCACACGCTGCCCGAGGAATTTAATCACAGGGAGGTGCCTTTGGAAAGGTTTTCATTTTTAAGCAGCAAGAAGACAAGAGAGACGAGAAATGAAAGAAAAATTAATGTTGGTAGCAAGAAGATAGACATGATGCATAACCTTTATAAGAACAAATAAATATCACCCATTTTGTTTAAAGGCTGAAATACTGTATCATGGCAAATAACCATCTGTCTTTGTAAAGGGACCAGGAGAATTCTGGAACTTTACTATTGTCTCAGTCAAACATGGCATGTAAGTATGAGTTACTTTTTAAAAAGCTGTACAATCCTGGTGATATCAAAATTACATAAAAATGTACAAAGGGCATATTTTATCTGACCACAGTGGCATTATTCACCTGTTAAGAATCTTTTTGGATACAGGAATGTGCGAGCAAAGCACACACCTCTGACCTGCTGTAAGGAAGACTCTTTTGAAATACAAATTTATGTTTTGGAAACCCCCAAAATCATATCACTGTTATTCAAGATCTGCTTGTTTATTTTATCATGGTAGCTTATGACAGTAATATCACTCTAGAGGAAAAAAAAATAAAGGGAGTTACTGACAAGTCCTATCAAAATGATCACAAATGGTATTTTAAATCAGAGCGTATCTCTTTTCCAAGCAGTCGACACAGCTCCCAAGACAGGGGTGGGGGGCACACAGTGCACATTTCTGATGACAAGTTCCATTTTAACCATCAGGAGACAGTTCAAATACTGGTATCAAAGACATAAAGGTAGGGTTGGATTTTTAAATAAAAGCCTTTTAGCTCAAGTGTAGCATTTACTATTGAATTTTGCTACAGGTGCCTACATAACTTGGTTTGTTGCACAACTCCAACTCCTCTCCAGGGAAATGTAAATGCTAAATAAAATAACACTAGTATTTTGTATTATAACATAACAGAAGTTATGTTATATAACACAGGTATTTTATGCTTCTTCATAAGTCCTGTCTAACGAAGTAAGAAGCTCCAAAATTATTGAGTAAAGATCAGGAGAAAGAACCAGGACAAAACAAAACTCTGTGAGATTATCAAAACTCAAGCACTTTGTTAACAGGTAATCTGGTATCTCAAGGATAGTTTCAGGCACTTGCTGGAGTAACTACAGACTTATGTGCTTTTCAGAATAAAGGTCTGGTCTGGGTTTGTTCATGGAATCATGGATGGTTTGGGTTGGAAGGGACCTTAAAGCTCATCTCATTTCACCCCCTGCCATGGACAGGGACACCTTCCACCAGCCCAGGTTGCTCCAAGCCCCGTCCAACCTGGTCTTGGACACTTCCAGGGATGGGGCAGCCACAGCTTCTCTGGGCAACCTGTGCCAGGGCCTCACAGCTGAAAATTTTTCCCTAATATCCAATCTAAACCCAGTCTCTGTCAGTTTGAAGCCATTCCTCCTTGTCCTGTCCTTCCAGGCCCTTGGAAATAGTCCCTGTCCATCTTTGCTGTAGGTTCCCTTCAGGCACTGCAAGGCCACAATCAGGTCACCCCAAAGCTTCTTTTCTCAGGCTGAACAATCCCAACTCTCTCAGCCTTCCCTCCCAGTAGAGCTGCTCCATCCCTCTGATCCTCCTGGTGCCTCATTCAGATGTTGCCCATTTTAAATCAACACAGCAGTAAAAGTGTCTCCCCCAAAGTCCATCAGGCAATTGCTCCTCTCCAGCTTTTTGAAACAGTTCTGCATGTGAAGTGCAAGCTGTACAGTGCTGCTGATTAGTGTTGGCACAGCAGGCACTCCACAATAAACCACAGAGGCAGTAAAACTATTGCAGCAATTCAGCACAGAGACAAAGAATTCTAGCCATGAGGTCATCTGTCTACACAAATCTAGGAAAAGCAGGGGAAATGACATCTTCACTGAGGCAAATAATGTTCCAAACATACCAAACCATGTAAATCATTGCAGGAGAGCACATGTTCATCTTCATGAGCAGACTATGCACTGACAGGTAGATCATTCACAGCACTGGCAGGCATGTTAGAGGGTCTATTTTCTCTTCGTTGAGTTTCCAACACTATATTTACTTCATATGTATGAGTTGGAGACAACAAAATAATCCATCAGCAATTACTGCTGCCACGGAGATTGTTGTTGCATTACACACTCAACATGTACTTTTTTTCATGTTAACTAGACTAAGACTTGGAGAAAGAGCTTTTAATACTAACCAGTTTGGGGATAAATGTCAGCTAGGTCCAAAATGACTCACACCAAAGAAAAAGAGCCATTCAGAGGTGGTCACTGAAGCAAGAAATAAGTGTATAGAAAAGAGATCTTTAGCTCACTGAAAAAAAAATATAACCCATGTAATTATCACATTATGTTCAGCAATTCTCCTTGATTTAAGTCCATGGAAGAATGGCATCTCACACTGCAGCCATTCTGGTCACAGAGCACAGGGAAGGGGAATAAGGAGGTTAGGGAAGACACCACCATAAAAGGACTGACTAAGACTATTCAGTGGGAGAGAGAGGCATTAGAATACTAAAAAGTTGTATAAAATTATGGGCAGTGAGAAAAAAAATGCAAAAATCTATGTGAAAACAACATGCTTTCTGCACACTATGTTCAAGCTAAAAGGTGATAGAGCAGAGCTGTATAGAACATGATGGTTTACACAGTATTCTCCAAATATTCATAAAATCCCATGCTAATTTACCATGTATACAGTCACCTCATGAGCAACAACTGTGGAACAGTCCACTTGAGAACACTATCCTTGAGTGCTATTAGCCTTGAGAGTGAAGGACTGCAAAGATCCACAGTTCCTGATGCTCCAATCCTCCCAGTTACACTTTTATGGAAACTTTATGGCATCAACTAAGATTCTAGTAATAGTTCAGTGTTCCAAAGGCGTTTGGCTGTGGAAATCCAAAGGTAGATCTCTGCCAAGAATTAATTATTCCTCGCTTACAACATTTGAAATAAAATATAATCTTCTGAGCCGCACTTAAATTACGGGAGGGCCAAGGAAAGGAGTCCTGAATGCCTAAAGAACTGAAGCACTGAGGTAAATCCTTTTGATCCCAGGATCACAAGCTCCTTGAAAACACTTTCACACACTTTCTAAGTTGCAAATTCCTCTGTAACTGAAATGTTGTTCCAAAGGAAAGAGGCAACCCCAAACATTCAGTCTGTGACAGCAGCAGCTCTGAGCTAAGTGGTCCTGCCCTTTCCATGTGGAGTTTCTATCTGTAGCAACCCAACACTGCTCCAGATTGAGGAGATGTCATTTCATACAAATAGAAGTTTGCAGCTCTGATATGCCCCTTTGAGCAGAGAATCACCAGAAGTCTTTGCACCCACCCTGACAATGCAAAATGCAGTTGACTTACCACCCATCAGAAGTTCTCCTACTGAAGTAAAAGCATTGAAGTAGTTGGAGAAGCCATCACTAAGCATAGCAATTCCTAGTGTGGTCTTAAACCCACATATTATTGTCTTCTTAAAAGTCTTAATGAGATCTCAATTTAGGGTTGGGCACAACTAAATAAAACACTATCTGGAAAGTTAATCAGGTGGGTTTATAAACCTGTTCAACCACTTGTTTTCTCTCAGTTCGTATTATGCACTACTTTTTTCTGTCTAGGGTGCACCATTGACAGGAAAAATCTCCCTGTTGCTAAATATACTTTGAAAAATGCTAATATTGATTGCTAGTTCAATTTCTAATTGATATCACTAGTATTCCATGTTTTGGATCTGTTCTTACATTTTTTACAACCTATTTTATCTATTAAATTAAAAACAGCAAGTTCCTCAGGAGATGGATGCCAGTGTCTTTTATTTTTCACTTGCCGTAGAAAAATGTGGCCTTGCTACTAATCAACCTTATGTTCATGATGATTTTACCAAAAATCAGAAAGGGATAGTTTGATTTAAAACTTTTATTGATTAATTAATACCACTTGTCCTGAGTATTTCCTAACCCAAACAGCTATTATGTGTTAAATTGATTCTTTAAAGACTAGAACTGTATTTTCTATAAATTTCTATCAACTCTTCTAGCAGAGCTCCACACTAGTGCTTTAATATACATTTACTTTAAAAACAAAGGCTTTTCATCCTGCAGGTATGAACTCATTATTTGTCAAACTTTTCAATTTCTCTGTTCTACTCTCTCACAAACCACTTTCCTTAGGGATCCCTAAGAAATGTTTCTTTACCCTAAGGAATACCTCCTTCCTGCCAGTAGATATAATTGGGAAATGTTCTTCTCGTCTAAAAAAGCCACAAAAAAACCCCAAACAAACAATAACCAGACCCCAGCAAAACGAACAAATGATCAATGCACACAGAGAGCCTTTCAGATAATTAGAATGAAATGCTTCAGATTATTAGATATATGGAAGGAATTGTTCCCTGTGAGGGTGGTGAGGCCCTGGCACAGGTTGCCCAGAGAAGCTGTGGCTGCTCCTGGATCCCTGGAAGTGTCCAAGTTCAGGTTGGATGGGGCTTGGAGCAACCTGGGACAGTAGAAGGTGTCCCTGTCCATGGCAGGGGGTGGAAGGAGATGAGCTTTGAGGTCCCTTCCAACCCAAACCATTCTGTGATTCCGTGTCCACTGTTACTAAGCAGAAATCAGACCTACAAAAAAATCTCTCCAAAATACGCAAGAACATTGAGTTCTTTAAGTTTAAAGTGGAAAAAAAATTGAAAAAAAAATAAATGAGAGATCTTGCTCTACTGTGTCAAAGAAAGAACCTTTAAATTTTTCAGGATTATAGTGAAGAATACTGTGAAGAACATGCAGATCCTGTAAACATGTAAAAGACTAAAATGTGCTGATAAAAAAAATACAAATGTGATGTACTTCAGTCATAACAAAAATTATGAATGAACTTTTCTACTGACTGACAACAAAACCCCACAGTCCTCTAAGAGTGATACACTTTAAAATGAAGTGAGATAACTCCGCTCCCCAGGAGCAACAGAAAAATTTAAATTCAAAATGTTGTGCAGCATTTTGCTTTCTAATCAAATGCTTGCTGAATTCTGGATTTGATAAGGTGCAGCCAGTCACAAGTGACACTTGTCATGTATGTTATCTATCCATGGTTGGTCATTTATTTCTCCGAAATAAAATGTTTAGGCCGTTGAAAAAGTTGCGAAGGAAAGAAAAAAAAAAAAAACAAGAAGAGCAACAACAACAAAAATCAGCAACAAGCCCCTTAATTCTCTTTTCTCTAAGATTCAAGTGAGAAAGTGAAGAAGCTGTTAAGTACATTCTGTGCTTGACTGGTATGCAAAACTTCTCCTCAATGGATGTCAACTCCTTAAAAGATCTGCAGCATAGATAAGAGAGCTGCGGTGGGGGCTGGAGAAAAGAATCTTGCCTCGAGGATAGCAGAGAAAAGAAAATAAATGTCAGGTTCAGAACAGATGTTAGAAAGCTTATCAGGAGATTAGGCTGGTGAAATGGCCTGAAACACAATACATCCCTACATCTTGTAAGATGCTTAGCAAGGTGCATCAGCACCACCGGGTACAACCAGGAGAAAGGGGAAATTTTCTTTGGTGTTTTCGTTTCTGGCATATTCCTGAACCTCTCCAAAATCTGTGCTGCTGCTTCTCCTTGAAGAAGCTGCCTCTCCAGGGCTATCAGCCAGCTCTCTATCTCCCTCCCCTGTAGAATTCTGTCATTAGCCCCAAATTTTCCTACTGTTGTCTTTACAACCCCTTGGCCTTTATTTCACTCATCTGCTCTTGCCCTCCCTTATCCACTCCACTCTACTCCTGTTTGTCAAGTTATCCTTCACACAGCAAGTTTTATTCCTCTTCCCTGAAAAACAAAGTAGTTCTAGAAAAAAATACAGTATTTTACCCTCATGTTACTAACTCCTACATACATTATTTTTCACTGTGTTATCAATTTTCATTGCAAACTCTTGGATAAAAGATTACCTGTTGATCTCTCTACCATGTCTTCTGTACTGGGTATGCAATAAGAGCTGTTTCCTTGGCAGCAATAATAAGTTCCACAGGATTTCAGCCTGACCCACAACTCCAGAATTAGATCCTCACATGTGACTCACTCTATGAGATATAATTATTTTCCCCATCCACCAAAAAAATGTAGAGTTTAGTTTTAAAAGCTTTTCAGTAACACAACTGTCCTACCTACCTGATTTTTATGGGCATTGTTTCTAAGAACACATTACACTCATGCACCTCACAAAAAGGAAAATTTATACTTCACTCATGCATGTAAAAAAAAAAAGGAAATTTATCTTAAAATGTTTAGCTGC
This sequence comes from Chiroxiphia lanceolata, assembly GCF_009829145.1. Classification (NCBI taxonomy): domain Eukaryota; kingdom Metazoa; phylum Chordata; class Aves; order Passeriformes; family Pipridae; genus Chiroxiphia; species Chiroxiphia lanceolata. The sequence continues at coordinate 17,506,154 of NC_045649.1, forward strand.
CTCTAGGGAATTGTGCAGCATTTTTTTTTCTGAAATAAAACAGCTTTTATTGTTTTACTTTAAGCCAGAAGGACACTCTACATTCTAAGATTTGAGTTCTGCTTAATGATGGACATTTTCTATTCAGTTGTTCATTGAAAACTCAAGTTTTGGGTACTAAAGAACTCAGTTTTGAATGAAAACAGGATCCCTGGAGAATTTAATAGCATACTTCCCATAGTTTAGAGTTTCTGAACAAGTCAGCTCTTATCAGCAATAATTGAAGTTGCCAAATTCAAGAACAGAACTGATGTGACAACACACTGTGAAGCCATTTAGTGACAGCAAAAATACAGTACACTGTAATTAGTTACCTAACTGTTGTTACAGAAAAAATTGTGCAGTACACTACCACCTCTACAGAAATTCCAAAGAAGTGCTTATGTTGGGCATTATTTCTAGAGCCATCAACACTGAGTGCTTTGGTTTGGCCATCTGTACTTGTAATTAATTGATCCATAGCTTTATGGAACTGAACAAAGAAATCTGAGATGTATTGAAGTAAAACACTGCATCATTCAAAGATATCAATATTCAATATTGTTTGAAATTTCAGGTTTTCAGTTACTTTGGTTTGTGTAAAAACACTCTGAAGGACTATTTAAAGAATGCTTTAAAAGCAATTTTGAATGAGTTTGTTACTCTTGGACATGCTCACTTTAAGATTAAATTTCCCTCTCAGAGCAGGAAACAAATGGTGAGAAGTAACATTTTTGTTCATCTCTCCAACCTTTTAGTTCCATCAGCTCCTGATGCTAAAATTCTCCTTCTAAGCTTTACTTTGTACAACACCTCACGAGGTTGTTTAGGTGGGGCTGAGGTTTCACACCAGCCCCCTTCACTAAGGATTCTGTGTCTCCTGTACCTTACTTTCACAAGCATGAAAAGCTTCAAAAGAAACAATTTCTTAAGGTACTGACACTCCTGTGCCTTTTTTTGACCTAAAGACTTCTGCAGTTTCAACTCTTTACTTCTGTGATGCAACTAAAATACTTTTCAGGTTCTGAAGCGAGTGGCAGCAATTAAACTCAACCCACAGCAGAACTACTGGATATTAATTTAGGCACATGCACTGGACAGAACATAGTTATCAAAATCAGCTTCGGGGATGCCTCAAGACACTGGATTTCTGTAGACTGTGTATGCAAGAGCTGCATATCCCAGGTTCCTGGACATCAGGAGGCTGAGCAGAGCTCCAAAACAGCTCTCTGGCACAGAGAATTACTGAACTAAAGGACAGGTACTGCATGTGAGGAAGGGGAGGAAAAGAAGACTTTAAAAAGTAAATTCATACTTGAAGTGGATTTAGAGGTGATTAATCTGCGTGTTCCCCTATGGTAATTAAGCCTGGATATTGTAGAGCTTCCACTAACACCTTCTGTCAGTACAAATTCATATTTTAAAAGTAATTGTGCAGGTTGCAGAATTTTGGAGTGAAGAAACACATTCCTTTGTTTGCACAGTACCAAATACCACCAGGATTTGATATCCAGGTGATACTAGAGATGTACACTTTCAGAAAATTGGCCCCTCTAGAACAGTTCTGTGCAGTTCCATGTGCCTGATCAGTGCCCTTGTTCACTACAATCATTCCACAAACAGAAGACAAGTCCCACCCATTTGGAAGAAACTTTCCATAAAATTTAAGAATAGCACTTCCTATGGGCACCACATACACTCATATTTCTGGAGACAGGTTGGCATGGGGTTGAAATGCAGTAAATATTCCCTACAGCTTGGAAAGGTGACTGCAGGACAAGCCCCCTTTGCACTTGCCTTTATTTAATTATCTCAGTTAGTGGTAAAAAATTCAAGTCCTGTAAACCTCTCCTATAACAAACAACAATAGAAAATGCAGACATGATGCAGAAATGTAGAATAATTCATACTGGTTAATTATGACCACGGTTAAAAACTTTTGCTACCCAACCAGAGAAAAAAATCATCTTCATTTTCAATAATTTCCAGCTCCAAAGACCAAACACTGTTTCATAAAAAGATAAAATAAATATAAGACATTTCTTGACCATTCAACAGCAGTATATGTAAAATAACATTGTTCAGGATGTTCCATTGGAAATGCATTTGAATTGGACAGATCCTCAAGAAGCCTTTTCTTTGTACAGGTTTTTTAGCCTGAGCTGATTAGTTTAAAGAAAAAAAAATAAAATAAAAAGAAAGGCACGAATTATCTGTACTTACACAGAATTTATTTGTACTGAGGGGTAACCAAGAAAAACCCTTCACACTTTCATGAGACATTTCTCATGTGCATATACACATGTTTTGCCACACAAATAATCTGGAATGTTTCAACAAATTGTTGAAGAATGGCATTATAGTGTCCTAACTAAATGTAGTCAGTTAACTACATATGATTGCCTGTATTTATTGCTAGGGTGTAGCTTATAGAGGAACAGATGGTTTCCATGTGCTCCCAATCAAATACCCTCAGCTGCTTATTTGATCATCCACACTAGGTTTTGTGATTTAAATAATTGAGCTTTAGCATTCTGTAGTTTTTAAATGTGACCTGCTGCTTGCAGCTCTTTTGACTTGTGGCAATTGCTGTTGGCTGATGGCCAGCAGCTTTTTCCTCAGACTCCAGTACAGTTAATTCAGCAGTGAATTAAAAACAGACACTCTGTATTCCTTAGGATAACAAAGTCTAAGTTCTGTTCTCCAAATAATCCCTATAGAGGCATACAAGCACAATTAATAATTCAACTATTAACCAAAAATGAAAGACTCGTTTAATCTCATTTAACACTGAACAGTCTTATGACACATAAATGAGTGGCTTTAACCTACTGTTTATTTAATTATTAAAAGAGCAAAGTCATTTAAAATACAAATGCATCATTTACAGAGAGACAAATAACATTTAAAATCTACCTTCTATTTCTCTTGTCCATTTGTTTCAGAGCCAAGACTTGTTTGTTAAATCATTCTATTATGCTCTGCATCAGAGGTTATTTACTTGAAGAAAACATATGTACATTACTGAGTTCTTTAGCTACTATTCATTGCAAAGAAGCAACACATAGTGTTCTTTTGAGTTTAGTTTGCTACTGCCACTGGAGTTGGATGTTATGATAAGATGATTTAAGTTCTCTTGCCTGGCAAGTGCAAGGAAATAAAAATAAGTACACTAGAATTATTGGTTAGTGCCTTGTCTGGTTACTGAATGATGGAAATGCATGTTTTTAGTCACCAAATCAATTTGATATGTGCTACCTTTTGGGAGAGTTCTTCAAAAAAGATCAAAACATCAGGGTAATCATTTGTATGAAACAGGGGTAACTTAAACATTACAGACAATCTGAAAATAAAAAGCGAGAGGGCAACAAAATGCCCAGGAAGGAGCACAAGCACAAAAATGTATTAACAGAAATCTTAGTTCCTTATAAACATGCATTGAAGGGTCTTCTAAAGATGAAAACACATATAACTTCACTAAAGCGTGTTGCCTAACTGTGGAATCATCCATCTAATTTGGAATATTAAATTTAAAAACTAAGTTTGAGTTCTTTTTTAGTTTTCTAACTTGATCTGTAAAGGTGAGGTCTAGGGAAATTTTGATTATGTCAGATTGCTTGCTGGCTATATAAAATTCTAATATCTAAAACTTCTCATGGCTAAGTCAGGTCAATTAATTTCTTATAATAGAATGAAAACTAGTAGGTTGTTTTTCTTCTTTGTGTGTGTGTATGCTGGGAAACAGTTGATCAAAAACAGTTCATGTAAGGATAGTAAGGACCATTGATTTAGTTCTTTGCTCCCATCCTCCCAGTTACAGTAGCTAAGAATTTATCTGTGAATGTCAGCAAAATATCTTCAGAGACAGGCAGGGAAAGTTAAAAAAATTCAGAGTATTTAAGTGCTTCCCAACATAAAAATGGTGCCTGATGGGCACAGTAGAAAATGGAAATATGGCTGGGGAGGGAGAAAAACAGACAGTGAGAATTAATGGGTCCACACAAGAGATGGATGTGCTCTAACCTGATGTGGTTCTGGGTTTGGATCATCAGAGAGCAGAAGGTTGCAGCACATAAAGCAGGAGTTTCTGCACGGGGAGGAGGAATAATAGTAAAAAGGGCAGTACCTCCAGTGCTGCCAAAAGCAACAGCACAATCAAGGAAGAGGAGGAGGATTCCATATGCCAGAAGGATGCAGAGCCAGATTTTTGAAGATACTTCAGTACCTAACAAATGTTACTGAGTGTTTAGCTGCAAGACATGTTAACAGCTGATTACTCTCATTGATTAGAAAGCTATACACTAGTTAATCTCTAAATTCCTCAGGGACTAAAGAGGCTATTTTCAGTCACACAGGTTTTTCAGCTGCTTTCCACCTAAATTCATCTAATATCTATGGGTTTTGGTAATATCCATCTAGTCCTGATCAGACTCTCAAATTTTCCTAAGTGCTGCAATGTTTAGATTTAGAAATGTCTACTCAGAAACTGTCCTTTGTAAATCAATAAAAACCTCAGCTAGCACTGGCTGAAAAAATTCTTACAGCCCTTCTGGTTTCATCCACCCAAAGTCTCTACATTTAAGTTTATTATTTGATTTTATTTTCTGTTGATTAAAGGAAGAAAATGAAAGGAACAATTACTTGGAACTATTGAGGTGAAGCACACAGAAGAGTTGAGGTAGGATGGGAAAGCAAGGCCCTGCTCCAACTTATTTGGAGCAGGATGTTGGACATGTTAACCCAAACCCTCACTCCCAGGCTGTGGAACATTTTAGGGCTACTCTCACTCCAATTCTTCCTATTTCAGTTATTTCAGACTGTAAAATAATAAACCAGTTGTTAGATAAATAAAAAAATCACAGAATCATGGAATGGTTTGGGTTGGAAAGGACCTTAAAGATCATCTCGTTTCAAGTTCAAGGGAAGGTATATTAGAGAAAGAACACTGAATAAAAATAGAGGGTGAGGAATACAGCTGCTTGCTGGAGAAAAAAAAATGGGTCTTGGAGGTCTTTTGGGGTTTCTTTTTCAAGGTAATTAAAATCTGTTGGTTATGTAAGAAGCTTCTCCTGATTTCACAAGTCTGCATATGCTCAAAGTGCTCTGCAAAAGCACAGCCCAACAATATGGAGAAAATAAACACCTTGATCATTACCAGCAGGAATTTGTGTATTTGGTGTTACTTAATTTCATAAATACTTAATCATAATTAAAGTCACTGGATGGCTTTTTAAAAGTACTTAGTTGCTAAGATGATTGGCAGTTTTCCTTGCTGTTGATAACACCTAATGATGCACTGCAGAATGGAAAGCTACATTAAGAAATCCAAAAATACCTTCTCTGTACTCACCACGTTAGATCATTTTAAGTTTTTCTTTCCACAGGCATTTATTGGCACTTACCACTAAAAGAAGGCTGATGGATGGCAAAGGCACTCTAAGGGTGCTTTTCAGATCATTTATTCAAAAGATTCTTCAAAAGATTTTTGTGTGTTGGTTGTTTTTTTCCCCCTATTCTATAGGCCCAACAAACAGAGTCAGGAAGCTTCACAGTGCCAGCCAAATTACTTTGGAATTTCATTAATTTTTATCTGTTTCTAAATAAGAAGCAGAATTATTATGTGCAGCATTTAAAGTCAGCCTTGATTGCAACAAACCATTAGTATATGAAAAAATATCTTTGCTTGCTTGTGTTAGAGAATAAAACCCAAACCCCTATAGAGATATCAAAGAGGTCAAAAACAGAAGATAAAAATGAGGGCAGCCTCATATAAGAGAATTCAGTATTCACGCATTAGCTTCAAAATCTGATTTACAAGGTCACCACTCACACCTCTAATAGGCACACTGAAGACTTGCAGCCGATCCAAAATTGGGATACAGACCACAGCTCCCAAACCTTCTTTTTTTTCCTTCTCTTACCAGTGTTTATACACTTTGATCCTACAACACTGAGCATATTTACTTAACTTCAGGCAAACAAGAAAAGCTCCTTAGTAATGTGCTCTATGTATCTATTTTTTTAATTAATTTTAAATACAGAGACCTTTGTTGCATTTAATTATTTGTATTTTGTGTGACAGAGTGATCATAAACATGGTAATTAATTTTGAATAGACAAAAAAAAGAATATAATATTTTGTCTAAATTTCCACTTCTTTATTTTTCCTCCTGGTCTGCAGAACCTTACGAAGGAAAGGTAAAAATAAAATATTTTCAAAGCTCCCTACCAACTTTGATATTTCTCTGGGAAAGTTATTGATAATTCCAAGGAGAAATTTGCTCTAAATTATGCACAATTCAGGACTGTTAGTCTGTACAAATACAGAATAAGAATACAACAAAAAAGTTACTAGCCAAAGGTTTCAAACCTTATTTTTCCTGGGTTTGAAAAGAAATGCTTGATTTCCATGGAAGTCAGGTTTCTATTTGTTCACAGCACCTTCAGGAAACACCAACAGGGCTAAGGACTTAAAATTCCAGCTACTTTTAGCTCCCAAAAAACCATATGAAGAAGCCAAAGTTTGAACACTTTTCCCTGTAGAAAAAATTCCTCCAGAAGTGCATTTTTTACACAATAAATTTACAAGAACAATTTTTTCATGGAAGTTCTTCGCAAAAGGCACTTGAGGTACTCCCCCCTGGATGGTTACAAAGAACAGGATGACTGGCCTGTTGCTCCCTGGGTCCTCCTTCCCGTCCTTTATGAGCAGAGAAATGACATTTGCTCTCCCCCAGTCCTCGGGCACCTCTCCCAAGCTCCATGGTCATCCCAAGGTTATGGAGAGTGGCCTCACAAGGACATCAGTGGCAGCCTCACTCAGCACTTGTGCATGAACCCCCTCAGGGCCCATGGCCTTTTGTGTGTCCCCTTGTTCAAGCGTTCCCAAACTTGGTCCCATTCCACCCCAAGAAAGACTTCCTTGTTTTTCTGGGCCCTTGGATTTTGGAAGGCCAATCTTGCTGGTAAAGATTGAAATGAAGAAGGCATTTGGTAACTCAGCCTGTACCACCTGGGTCCTGCCCCAGTTCAGCAGCAGGATCACATTTTCCCTAGTCTTTCTTTGGCTGCTTACACGTTTATGGAAGCTTTTCGTTTTGCCTTTGACAACCCTCACCAGATTTGACTTCAAGGCTTTCCTAACCCCATATCTACATGCTCACACAGCTTCTCTGGGTTCCTCTCCTTCCATATATTCTCTTTCCATGTTTGAATGTTGCCAGGAGCAACATGTTCATCCCTGCAGGTCTGCTGGCTGGCCATCCTCTTCCTTGAGGTAGACTGATTTTTAGCTTGGAGGGTGTTGTCTGGAATACCAATCAACTGTCCTGCAACCCTCTTGCCACTAAGGCCCTACCCCTTTTTTGCTGTGGGAATCCATATTCCCTGGGAGAGGATTCCTGAAAAGGCCAAATTCTGGTTTCCCAAACAGGACTTGGGGATTACTTTTCTTCAGGAAGGAGGTGATTCTGTAAGTGTGGGATTCCTCACCACAGAACATCCATGGGACAGCATCCTGCCTCTCTGCTCCCCCACCCTAAGCCCAGCCTGGTGCCTTAAGAGCAGGAAGAGTCCTCTTCCATAGCTGGCTTGGCTCTATCAGCCCTCAGAGAGAGCAGCAGCTCATCCTTGCAGCTCCCAAGACCAGACACACCCTACATGGTGTTAAAATGTGCTGATCCTCTTGTGAGCACCATGTAAGCTGAGCCTACTTGAGTAGAAGAGAGCTGAGAAGCCTTAAAAATATTTCTGTGCCTAAACAGATTCCCACACAGGATCTCAGGCACACAAACCAAGTGATGACTGCAGTTAGAAAATGCCCCACAGCTTAACTGGTGCCATCCTCTGCAAAGTGCCAAACCCCATAGCATAGATACAAAACAGCAGTGCACCTGATGCCACTGATGCACTTGGTGCCACATAACTCATGCTATGCAGCATTAAAAATACCCCAGCTGCTCTATGAGATGACACCCATTTTCCTACTGCAGTTTTTTAAGTGATGCTGAAAGAAGTCGCACCTTATTCTTAAAATAAACGAAGTATTTTGCTTTTTCTGTAACCTCTGACAGCACAAACTAAAATGATTCATTAAATGACTACTTTATGGTTATTTATGAGATGCTAACTAGGTGTATGATGTGCTAATTATTAGGAAAGCACACATTTGGAACACATCCAGGTGTCTTTCCAAATCTTTTTCCCCAGGTGCAGCTGTTTTTCAATTCCTTTCTGTTTGAATGAACATTACAGCAAACACAGTTTCTTCATTTAGTTTCATTGTTTCATAGGCTTGAACATCAGAGCAAATTCAGAGCACCTGAACACCAGCTATTCTACCTCACCTGGGCACTTTTGACACCCAATACACAAAACTACTTAAGCAAGGAAAAACCCAACGTATTTTTGAAATTAAAACAGACAAGACACGAGATTAAGAAGCTGATAATATCCGAAACCTCTGCAAGAGCAGTGAAGCAAATACTTTAAAAGCTTCCAGGAGAAGAAGGCTGAAAAGCTCCCCAGATTCATCCCAGTCTAACTTAGGAAAACATTCCTTTCGGGATGTCAATCACACAAGTCAGGATAAGCTATGCAAGCATCCAGAAAAAGAACTGTCAGAGGACTGACCCCCTCCCTGCTCTCTGCTGTCTCCTGGGCTGACAGAACTGTCGTTCTCTAAAGGAATGGAAACAAAGGCTCAGGGTGTGTGGATTCTTGGAGCAGGAAAAGCCTGACCTGTACCAGGTTCCAGAAGCAGAGCAGGCACCGTGTTCTGCTCAGGTGAGACCCCCCTGCAGAGCTGCTCCAGCCCTGGGGAACAGCACAGGAGGGACATGGAGCTGCTGGAGACAGTCCAGAGGAGGCAGTAAGAGGATCAGAGGGATGGAGCAGCTCTGCTGGGAGGAAAGGCTGGGAGAGTTGGGATTGTTCAGCCTGGAGAAGAGAAGCTTTGGGGTGACATAATTATGACCTTCCAGTGTCTGAAGGGGCCTGCCAGAAACATGGAGAGAGACTCTTGACAAGGGCCTGGAGTGACAGGACAAGGGGGAATGGCTTCATACTGGAAGGTTCAGATGGGATATTGGGAAGAAATTGTTCCCTGTGAGAGTGGGGAGGCCCTGGCACAGGTAACCCAGAGAAACTGTGGCTGCCCCTGGATCCCTGGAAGTGTCCAAGGCCAGGTTGGACGGGGCTTGGAGCAACCTGGGCTGGTGGAAGGTGTCCCTGCCCGTGGCAGGGGGTGAAACGAGATGATCTTTAAGGTCCCTTCCAACCCAAACCAATATGACAATCGAGAGGAGCCCAAAGGAGTGAATCTTACACCACAGTTCTGTGACCTGGCAAGTCTTACAACACCAGAACACACAATTTGAGGAGTCCAATACACACACCATCTCATGGACCTTAAACACTATTTAATAGTCTGATGGTATGATTGGATCAAGGCTAAATGACAGTGTATTTTAAAAGGATTCACTTACATGGGCATCACTGTCACTTCATCACTGATAAGGTCGTCCCTGGAAAGGTGGTTAAGTAGCAGCAGAATTCAGAATTAGTCAATTTGGACATACGAGTGCAAAATACAGGGATCCATATCACAGAACCGAGAAAATAAAGAGAAGAGAAAGTACTACCAGGCAGTGATATCATGTAACCCTGAGCACAACATTTTCTATCTCATCCTTAGCATTTTCCATAGTATATTTTTTAATATTATTTCCACATTCAACTGGATGGTAACAAACAGCACAATCATATCTTTGTGCTTCAAACAAGCCCTAAGAATTGAGTTTCGGGTTACGACAAACTGAAGGATGGAAAAGGAAGATATTTTCCTGACAACAAATCTGAAATGAAGACAATAACAAATAACAGAAGGTAGCACATGTGTGCCGAGCCATGGTATTATAGATAAGGCACAAAGCATTCTGTGCTCACCACATAATTACTTCAAGTTGACTATTTACATTTCCTAATATAAAAAATATTTTAAAATTTTAGGTTGTAAATAAAAAATGTATTCACTTTACAGTAATGGGAAAAAATAAAAGATTTTATTTGATTTTCTGTTAAGTCTAAACCCCTGATCTTACCACAGAATAGTCTTTTTAAGTTGTTCTTCATTTCTTAAGAATGCTATCCTAATTTGGAGAAGTTTTTAGATCTCTGTTTACAGCCTGCATTTTTGTGTTTTATTAACTAATTTAAGTTCTGCTCCATATTCTAAAAAGTTATTTACATGCAACAAAGTACCTGGACTACGTTATAGACAGCTTATATTGAGATAAAAAATAATTTCATTGTACTTACCCTTTAAATTAAGCAAAGGTCGGGAAAAAAAAGTTAAAATTCAAACCAAAAGTAGAAGTTTTATGAGCTTGTGAATTGCAGAAATAAAAAATATTCCTAAGGCATCTTACAAAAGTCAGAACACATTTTCCCTTTTCTAAGCAGAATATATTTTTTGCTTGGTTTACAAAAAACACTAAAACAATGTTGAAGGCAAAGAAATGTTCTAATACAGAAAATAAGAGTACGTTAACTAGTTGCTGGTATAGGTAATTGTAGCCTGAATTTGCATTTTTATTCGAATGGACATTATTTCCTCCTCTCTCTCCTGTCCTACCCTGAGGATGTTAATGAATATCTCAGTGACATTCCCATTTTTAAAAAGTCTGGTCAGCAGCTGCTTGATGAATATAGAATTGATCTGTAATTATCTATGTGGTATGGAAAACAAAACCAGAAAAGATCTAAGAGAAGAAGGGCTATGAGGATATTTTTTTCCTAGAAAATATAGTATATTTGGATTTTTTTTCCTCCATATTTTGTTAAACCTGAATAACACTCACAGAAGCTCCATTATTCTTTTTTTACTTTATATCATTCATTCCAAATTCAAGATCAGGCTGAACATGAGACTAACTTTGAGGCTTCATAATCTCAGTGTGTTTTGAAAATGAAACTGTAGCATAGGATTAAGATGCTGTCCTGGCCCAAAATTGAAAAGTATCCCTTTAGCTTCATACCTGATCCAGCAAATAGTGATTGGTGCACGTAATTTAATACCAATGGGAAAAGCTCTAAGGATTCAACAAGACCAAGGTTCAGCCCCCTCATTTCAATGCTTGGAGAGTATCAAAGAACAATTAGCAATCAAGATGAACAACAGAATAAGCAAAAAAATAAAAATCAATATGCTAAACTCCTTTCTTTGGAGAGTCCCTGGGATGGTGACCTCAGGTTGGGTTGGAGAAGGTTCCACCTCTTGCTAGAATTGTATCTGCTCTGTTTGTCCAGTGGTGGTCTGAAAAATAAAAGCTAGACACAATCCCAGTATGGGGGAACTGGAATAGTTTATTGAACATGAGAACACTATTTTAAAGGCATCTGGGGCTGGACATGTTAGTGAAGGGGACAACCCATGTTAATTGGGGAGTAGCACAAGCTTTTACTACCGTTACCCAATGGGTTAAATATTTCCCTTAACCAAGATTACATAGGGGGAAAGGGATTAAAGGGGTTTAGACATGGTCTGATACAATCATCTCAAGAGTCCTTTCTGATTTCTACTGGAGCCAGGCTTAATCCATAAGGTAGAACTTTAACAGGTCTTGTGAGAAGGGTCCAGCTCCTTCAGATCACGAGGTGTTTGTCAACCTTGTTTTCTTTTGCTGAAAGCTGGGTTTGGGCTCCCACACTGTCCCCATCAGACACAGCAGGTACAGCTCCAAACCCATCAGGCAGCTCCTGCTCCACACACATTCTCCCCCATCCCACAGACCCGTGGTGGGAGCCCTTTGTTCAGCACATGGCAACACAAACCAGAGGTTCCTGAATCCAGGAGGCACTGGAGCACTGTGGGAATTTTTCACCAGTCCCTGTGGAAAGCAGAGCCTTTCAATCTCCCTCTCTGAAGGCCCCCACGCTGCTCTTGCCAACTTCCAACCCACACCATTTTTCCATAAATGCTGCAACAAACTCCTCACGTCACAAATGGAACAGGCACTGGAAAGACATGATGGATAAGGCAACTCAGGCTGGCCAAATATCTGCCTGCTTGGAGCTCACTCTGCAGTGACACTTCCAGCTCATGCACAGAAACTCAGAGCGTGCTTTCAGTCGTTTTGTCTGTAATTGGACACCTGAAGTGCAGCAGTTTGCAGTCAGAACACAGCTAAGAAAGCCTGCCTAGATTTTTTAAAATCAAAATAACAATGGCTAAAGCATTTGGTTTGCTGATACAATTCCCAAGTTCCAGCCTGTCCAAAGTCTTTGATCTCCCCATTAGCAAATCCATTGCAACTTCCACAACTACATGGACCTGAAAATGATTCTCTAAATCTTGTAAGAGCAGTGAAGTCACAATGCTCCTGAAAGGAACAAAAACTTCTTAACAAAACAGGGCACAGTTTTAAAAATCTAAATATTTCAAAGCCAATATGATTTAAAGTATTCCAACAAAGAATTTACTTGGGTCTGTTAGATTTGTTTAGTTGTCTTCTGTTTGTTTTGGGGGTTTTTGTCTTCTTTTTTCCCCAAAAAAATGCTTGCTTTGTTTTTTCAGGCTTTTTTTTAAAAAAATAATAATTTTCAGCTGAAACAAAAATTTCTAGTAAGCAGCATAAGTTGTCTGAAAGATAGGTCTTAAAAATAAATTTATATAGAAGTTGGTCTTAAGCCAGCCCAGATTTAAATGACTGCTTGGTATAACACACAGACATGTTTTTAAAGAGGATACTACATTCCTCATCTATGAAGTAATTCTGGATCAAGATTGCAGTGAAATTTTAAACAGCCACAGGAACAAGACTGGAAAAAAGAGCTTTCCAAGTGTATAGAAATTGTCTGAATTTTACAAAGTTGGTAATTGAGTTAGTTAAGCTAAAGCAAGAGCTCTAAAACACTTAACAATTATTTTAGAAAGTATTAAAATTGGCTAAGGTGGGCAAGAATACCCATCTACAATTAACCAGAATCCAGATATTGTAACACTTCAGTGCAATACAGCAGAAAAGGCTTATAGGTGACATTAAATCTTATTACAATTTTCCTCATTCTACTGGTAATTTTCATTAATATGAAAAATAAAAAGGCACATTACTATGACAGTGACATGATGTGAGCAATTTTATTGAAGTAGAAAGCTAAGAATGATAATATGCAATAATTATTTTATTGATGCACAGGAAATGAATTATTCATAGTTACAAAGTATCTGTGGATAATTCTAATTACTTGCTTTTAAAGTATATGAGATCCACAGAAAATACATTAACAACTTTGATTGAACACCTGCTATCCTGTGCAAGATAACAAGCACCAGATTCCAAACTTTTCTGACATTGACGTCAATGGAATTAGGGCTTCCAAGTGTGTATTTCTGAAAGATCACGGAGAATTTTTTTCTAGTCTGTGTTTCACTGACCTGTGATAACTTTTGATATAACCAGGAAAACAGTAATAGCCGAAATTCTCTTGTTTCATACTTTTGGTTCACTTTGTATCTTTATTTTTAGCAAATGCAAGGTTATTAACGAAATCAAAGGCTGTGCCTATGAAGAGTGTCCTCTGTGACAAACTTATTGTCTTAATTCTTTAATTTAAAACTCTCAGTGCTATCATGTAGTGATCTTTATGGTCATCCTATATACTGACTTGCTAACTCATGCATCGGGTCTTTGGAAGTGCAGTTTTTGGTATATGGATAAACAAACTTAAAATTTTAAACTCCTGAAGTTCAAATTCTGCCACTGCACTCTGAGAATTACCTTGGGACTAAGAAAACCCCAGTGTTTCTGCTATCAGTTGCTGGTAAGTGTAACAGGAAAGTAAGTAAGCTTTATTTTAAATAAACTTCTGGTAGATAAGTTAAGGTAGAATTCTGCACATCACTTGCCATAAAGCCCTTCCCAAAAGTGTTGTGCACCACAAAACCCACTGTTATTTACCTTGCTTTTAAGACAGGCCAAAAGATCTCTATTTCACTACCCTTTAACAAAAAAAATAAAATAAATTGAATCTAGAGAATCAGGTGCAAGACAACAAATTTGAATGGAATCCCTCCTTTTTCAAAGCAGAGACATTTTTGGGGGAAAAAAAAAGCAAACAAACAACCCTTCTCTCCTATTTTTTCAGGACAAAATATGGACCGTGCAACATTTCTGAAAAACACCCAAGAGTATTTTATTAGTTATCTGGATATTGACTGATCTGACTGAAAGGGTGGGTAACTACTTGTTACCTTGGAGTTAATCAAGTTAATTACAGAAGTGTGAAACACACTTGAAACTTAATTTTTAAAGATTCCTTCTCTATACATTCTGCTGAACTACAACACGTATTCCAGAAGACAACACATATCCTTTCCCTCCACCACCTCTTTATAAAACTATTTAGCTCCTGGATATTCTATACATTCCACTACATTCTACACTAAATAAAATATCTACTCATAAGTTTTCATAAAAGATGAAGTACAGTGGGCGTGTGATAAGCTCTGCCATCCTTGCTGTTCATACATTGTGTTTGGTCTCTTCTAACAAAGAATTTTCATTTCCCAAGCAGTCATTCCATTGTTAGCTTTATTTTGTCTGACTAAATGTTGAATAGCTTGTGAAATGACTTATAAATGTGTTTGCTAGGGCAGATGTAGCAGCTCGAAACAAAGGAAATGTCAAGAGAAACTGAAGTGTTGGAACTGAAGGTCAGCTGATTTTTCCTGTGTACATTTGTTAGGCTCAATAATTATTTACCCTTTTTCACTGACTTAAATGTTTAATCAAGCAGATGTAACAGAATTATGAAACGAGTAAATACATCACAACCATTTTGCTGCAGACTTTAATAAAGTCAGAGTGGCAGGGTTTGTTGCTTTGAATGATTCCAAATCAATCTGAAGGTTGCAACTGCCAATTATGCTCTTTAAAAATTTCTGTGGGTCTTCATCTGCTTGCTATCAGCTTAAGTTCCCCTTTAGCTGTAAGGGCTGAGGACCCACAGAAGCAGTTTAAGAAGCAGAAAGATGATTTCACTTTTCCAGGTTCTGTTTTCCAGCTACCACAGGAAGTGTGTCAGTGTGAAGTGTGATGGAAGGGCTTTTTGTACAGTAATTATTTATCTATGAGAAACACATGAAGAACTTTATATGTCCTTAAGACCATCAAACAGCCACCCAGATATGCTTTTATCACTGTTAGGTTTCAGTTGAACTATAACTCACTTATTAACAACCTATGAGCATGCCATCTTCTACTATTTTCAGACAGCACTGGTTTTTAAGAGGATATTGATTAAAAAAAAAAAAACAACCACAAAAAAACTACAGAAAAGTTTCTTTGTATTTTACTACATATAAAAGCTAAAAAGGATTCCCAGTTTTACCCAATGCAGATGGTTAAGATACTCCCCTTCTCCATAACAACACCTGCTCCAAATACCCGTGCCACTCTTCAGTGAGTTCATAAAATATCAGTGATGTCTGTGTGCTGAGAGGGGGTCACACTGCAGAGAAAGAGTGATATTAAAAAATGTTAAAAATCCCTCACAAAAGTAAATAAAGATGGAGCAGCAAAGCACGTAAGAGTAACAACTGTGCAAGCCATGAGATCCTGCTGCAAGATGAGGAGTTCATGTGTTGGTTGTGCTTGTGTTTGTTACTGGTGTGTGATACACACCTGGAGAACACCCCTGATTGTTTTGAAGAACTAAAGCCTGAAAAGAAAGCACAGCTGCCCACAGCAGAGCTGGAAGTTATGAATTAACTCATTAACTCAGCTGCTTCAGATAACATGCTGCATTTCAGAATATGAGAGGATTCACCACCTCACAGGAGGGAAATTCTTAGTAAGGACACACAAAAATAAACTTGCATGTGCACAGAACAAAGTATTTAAAGGGAGAAAGAAATAATTCTTACACTGCTGTAAGAATTACAGCTTTATTTTGCTCATAATCTAGTGTGTACCCACAACCAGGTGAGATGTATACAGGGCACTGAGGGCTGTGCCAGTAAAAAAGATGGTGATTATTGGTTTGCTTTATATGAACAAAAGGAAATTAAATTACAGAAAGTATAGAGCTTAGACATGACAAATAATCTCTAACAGTTATTTGCTTAGGATAACCCTGAGTGTAATGGATAACACTTCCATGTAACTCACTGAGATTTGGATTTAAATTGCACAAAATGTGAGAGAAATATGCCAGAGCTGCCTACTCCAAAACTTCTTTTAGTTGGCTGCTGGCTCTGAACTGTATTTCTAAATCCACTGTTATCTTCCATGAAACTCTTGCAGCTCAGTTAATCTAAAAATACAAACATTTACTCATTTTAGAGCTTCAGAATCAAGTTTCCAAATGTAATCTATGAACACGACAGAGGAAGCAGCACATCTAGAAATGAGTGATCAAAGCCACAGTAAGAGCACAGCCTGCCCTTGGATTCACATTCAGATGCTTTCCCTGCCTTTGAAAAGGACCCTGTAAGATGTGAGGGAGCGAATGCAGGTTTTGCAGTTCCCACCTAACTCATCCACATTTTGATTTGGGCAAATCTGCTTATTTATCATTCAAAAACGGCAACTTATTTTCAAAGCCTTTACAGGCAAAATGAGAACAGAAATATTCTAATCAGCAGAAACTAAGGTATAACTTTGGTGGAAAATGAAGACCTCTATCACTTTCTGTCGGTGAATGAAAAATGAAGTCAGAGCTGAGCTGTAATTATTCCAAAAATATGCAGCAATTTCATCTGGCAAAGTTCAAAGGAAGTGGTGAAGCACTTGTGAAATTGCAGAGATTTACCTTAGAAAGGTAAATACAGATGAATGTATTTCTTTGTGACAATTAATGTACTTTATGAATGGACCTGCTAGTCAGAAAAATAATGATTAGGTGTTATGATAAGACATGACAACTGTTAGCTGATGGATCATTCACGGTTTATTTTTTAGTGTTACACCAGCAAGTCCTCTAGCAACAGCAAAGCAGTCCAGCCTTTCCTGGAATATTCTAAGAAAGACCAGATAATCTCTTGGGGGGAAAAAAATTATCTGTTGGAATTGCAAAGCAATTCCTTCTCAGCTCAAATCCTGGAAAAACACACATGAAACCAGAAGCACAATATTTACTATTCAAAGTTAAATTAAGAAATATACTGTTCATCTAGTTCTTCTTAAAATATTTTAGTCTTTAAATAAGAGTTCTAAGATAGTAGAACACCACCAACAGGCACACTCTTCTGACCAGAGGCTGCCATGAAACATCATCATGCAGTGACCAAAAATATACACAAAAATAAAATAAATTAAAAAAGAGGTGAGATTTTGACTATTTACTGCCATTTTTGAAGAGTCTAGAATTTGGCCAAATGAGCTTTGTCATACCATGACATAAATATTGCTTCCCTGCTAGCTAATGGGTATTTTATTTTGGCTCACACTGGACAGAACTTTCCATATTCTTGGAGTAAAAAATTAATTCCCCTACAAAAATTCAGTTATTATTCTTCAACATGCAACAGGCTTTTTTAATTGGCAGAAATATATAAAAACATCTTTATACATGACAAGTTCACTTCAGAGGGTATTAATAAAAAGTCACTGTAGGGTGCAGATTAATTTCATTTTTTAAAAAGTCACGTTTAGGCTAGAGAAAATTAGCTGCACTTTTTTTCCTGAAGGTTCATATCTGAATTAGAGGTAGCAAAGAGAGAAGCTGACAAAGGGAACAGCAAGGAATCACCTAATATGGTCTGAACAACACTGAGAAGGAGCAAAGTCCATAGAGACCTTTTAAGTTAGTTAATCAAAATAGGATTAGAAGCACAGGCAGGGACTGCTGCATCCAGGGAACCACAATTTCATAAGTGTCCTGGAAACAAAGAGGAACGAGGAAGTCCTGTTTCTCACAGCAGAAATCAAATGCAGAACCCTGAACCTGCCATTCTGCTCCAGTGGCCAAATGTGACAAATCATTTGGCACCTTGACTAGACCTAAAAACCCCAGAACCACAACATCTCTTCTGTTTAGGAATCTGGAAACCACCTGGAACATTTGTGTCCAGATCTACCAAAAACAAACTGTCTTGTCATCTACCACTGAGCAAAACTGTGAGCCAAAAGCTTCTGTGTTTCTGATTAACTGAGTGACATCACATAGGCTTTTTCAGGCAAGATTAAAACTCCTTTCATGATCTCTCACCTCTAGGTAAATAAAAATAACCAGGGAATCAACACACCAGCTAGACCAGAAAAACCTTTCCACAAAAGACGTGACTATTTTGATGCAAGTTAAAAAATATTTTAAAATACTTAAGATATTTTAAAATATTTTAAATATTTTAAAATAAAAGATATTTTAAAATATTTTAAATATTTTAAAATAAAAGATATTTTAAAATATTTTAAATATTTTAAAATAAAAGATATTTTAAAATATTTTAAATATTTTAAAATAAAAGATATTTTAAAATTCACAAATTTATAACGTCACAGCATGAAAAGAAAAAAACAAACAACAATACTTTTTATGCATTTCCTTCTTGTGTTAAAGCATGTGAATTACATGCATGGCAACACTTCCTCTCCCCCAAATGCTCTTTTATGTATATTCTCCAAGGTGCAAGAGGAAATTAAAATCCTACTGGAAAGATTAAATCCTTATAAGCTCCAGCTTTTATTTATGTTCTCTATATTTTACATACCTATGCATATGTATTATACATATATACCTTAAAATATCTGAAAGGGGAATAGGAGTATATTTTCCAAAATTTGAGCTGTATTTCATCCTGAAGTGTGCACAGTTATCTTAATTTTGAGAATTAACTTAGGAAAATCCAATTTATATAAGCAGATTTAGAATCTTTTTCATGCAATTGCCTCCCCCAAAGGTTTTTCTGATGGCTGTCTCTTTTGCTAGAAGCATTCCCAGTTGCCATTTTCTAAAAACTATTTGAAAGGGGCAATATTATCAAATGCATAGGAGGTAGAAACACATTATTTTAAATAAAAATGTATAAAAAATGAAGAGATAGGCTAAATCTCTTCAAGATTAGCATCAGGACAACTTTTGAATGTCTCTAGTTGCTGCTTTTCAGAATATGGGCTCCTTTGAAATGAGAGACAATATAACTTTAAATACCTGGACATTTGTCATGTGTGATACGTGGTTGAGTTTCCAGTTTCAGATATTTTATTTTTTAATGTATTAAATAATTGCAAAGACTACCACCTGTTACACAGATAAATGTAATATGTTAAATCAGAAACAGCAAGAATTTTTTTGAATAAGTGATGGAACTGATAAGGACTGCCATCAGCCTTCCAGTGTCAGTGCAAAAAAATCCCATTTTTTCCCTATGGAATTTATGGTATCACCACCCAAATCCCTGGGGTCAGAGGTATTGGAGACTCACAGGTTACTGCTGTTCAGTTCCTGTGACTTTTTCAGACAAATATTAATAGTATCAATTAACTTTATGCTCACATCCCCACCCTTGCTATCCCCAATCCCCTCCATTTTTGGGATGGTTTCTTACAAAGAAGGTAACAATAAGCTCTCTTCCCCTTTCAGAACCACAGTTACCAAGAAAAAAAAGACCCTGTATTTTTCAAAATCCATGTAATTTGTACTCTATAATAACAAAAATTACTTATTTGTGTTCCTATTTGCTATGTAAAACTAGGGTCACTTTGAAAGAAGAATTTATAGCCCTTGCAAGCAATACCACTGGAAAATGTCTTATCAAAAGCATGATAGATTATTTTGTTTAAAAGATGATACTGAGAATTATTACTAGTCTGGTAGTTCTATATCCAGCAATACTTCATTTCTTTCAGCACCAATTATAACAGAAATTGAAAAAGGATGGAACATTTCTTTATTCTCAGCATTCAGCTCACAAATCTATACTTATCAAACTTATATTTGGTATTCAGATAGTTTGAATATTTTATAGTATTTGTGACAGCACTACAATACCAATTTTTCCATTAAGGAAAAAAAAGCAATTGTCATATTCATATATCTTTGTTAGATATTTTCCTGGAGAACAGCTTTTCATTATAGAAAATCATTAATATCAATCCTAAAAATCAGCAGACAGCTTATCAATTTTCTCACTGAATTTCATTCAATTTTAGTAATTCTCAACTAAATCTCAATTAAACCCAATTTCTCCCCATTAATTTAATTACTTCTGATCTCTATCAATAGCCTTTGTTAATTTCAATTACTTTCAATAAACCTTCAATTAAATCCTTTTACCTCTAATTCATTTCCATAAATTTGTTTCCCTCTAACTCACTTGATGGCTTTAAAACCAATCCCACAGATACAATGTCTGACAGATTATTCTCCTGAAACATCATATATATCAACCCATAGAAAAAGTAATAAAAAGTGTATGTATTTTGGTAGATATTAATGAATTGGAAGATTTATATAAATTTGACAGTTCTCCAATTGCCTATGGAATTTAATTGGGAATACTCTGATGAAACTGAGAACTCTTGGCTTTTCCATCTGTTTAGAGACATGTAGGGGTCAGTGTTTGTTCAGAGATGCACTGGGATGTGCTGTCCTTTCCAGGGGATCCTCTTCTGATTTGGAACTCTCCTCAAGGGATTGGATTTAGGGATCACCCAAACTGCCAGGTGTCAGAATTCAGAGCAGAGGTTTGTCCACCTCCTCTGGGTCTGAGGGAAGGGCACAGGGAAGCAGCAGGAATTTCCAGGGAAGCACTGCTGCTCTGATATCACTGAGTCACCCCCGGGGGAGGTTATGGTCACCTTTAATTTGGAACAGGTCATTCTGCTTTCCCAAACTCATCTTGAACCTCTATTCCCTCCTCAGCCAGAATTTACCAATGAAGCACAAGACAGAATTAAAAAGCACTTAGGGATGATCATCAGATGAGTCCCTTCAAAACCAGGTTTCCCAGCTAGGTGAGTGTTGTGGGTGGTTGTTTCTGATCCTCCCGTTCTTGCTCTCTCCCTAAAGCTTTTCAAAGATCCAAGTTGCCCAGTTACACCTTGCTTTGCCTTAACTCCAGAAGCTGCTCGAGCCAAGCCCATCCTCAAACCCCAGTTAGACAACACTTTGCTCTTGAGTTGAGCTCCCACCTCAAAAAGACCAAGCACGTTCCACAGTGGACTCGCTTCCTTTCCACCAGATCAGCCAAGCTGCAGTTCAAGGGAGAACATCAACATTCCCATCTTCCATAGGTTACATTCCCTGGTTTCACCAGGCTGTGGATTTTACTGCTGAATTTTACGTAGTCCCATGAAAATCACCCTAATCTGCCAGAAAAGATACTGTTTCTTAGTAGATGTTGCAGAAAGTCCTCATGAAGGTGGTTTTTTATACCCTTTGAGGTACTGGGGAAAATATGCACATACAACTCTAGAAAACACAGTAAATCAATATCCATAAATGTACTTTTCTTTCGGGAAACACACTTTGAATTCTTGTTTTCCTGAGACTGTGTCAAATTCCCCTCCCAATCCAAGCATTTCTTTTAAAGGCCTGAAAAAGCCTTTCGGATGCGCAGAAATATATCAAATGCTCACAAAAACTTGCATTCCTATTGCAGAGCAATAACAAAAAATAAATACTTCGAACTTCTAGGAAAAGGTGTTAATTTTCAAAGGAAATGTGTATGTTTTGAGGCCATTCCTGTAATAATCCCCCTGATTCCCCCTCATTAAAGAGCATTGGATAAGCACTCCCTCCACCTAAAGCTGCTGATAATTAGACCATGAGGGATTCTTTGCACACTGGTTTAGATGGGAACCTCAGTGCCCTAAGGTCAAACTCCTTCTTGTTGAATGGAGGCAAATGAAACAAATCTTGCCTGGTTTGGTTTCTTTAAAAGAATTTTTAAAGCTTCTTTTGTTCAATATGAGAATCGGGTTTGGTTTCTTGCAACCTTTCAGGGGTTTAGTGTGGAATGATAATCTGACTCAAAACATTCTGAAATAGAAAATGAATCAATCAATAAATTCAATGGAGTATTTTACTTTCTTCGTTCTACAGATTTTCCTCCGGTAAACTGAAAAAAAGGGAGGGGGAAAAAAGGAAAAGAAACATGAGAAAACCAAACCAACAAAAAAATTCTGGACAGAAAACATTCCTCAGACTTTTAGCATATTTTTGTGTAATATTCAGCTCTTTTTGTGTAATATTCAGGTCTAACTAGGGCTTTCCCCAGCCAGTTATTTGCAGTTTAATTTATGAAACACTTGTAGCCAAACTAGAAGTATCTTATTAAAAAAAAAAAAAAAAAAAAATCAGACTTCTGAAACCTAAACTGAAACTTGAACATTTTGCCAGTTCCCCCTGTCTGATGAACTTTTGAAGGAGGCACAAGTAAATTTTCAGCTCCAGTAACCTACAGCTGATAAATTGTCATTTCAGTAACATATTTTTCTATTTTAAACTTCTCAGGACAAGTAGAGAAGAGATATAACAACATGGACTTCTGGAAACTCCACAGAATAATCACTAATCTGCACAAGAAACTTCTTGAATAATAATGGTTTAAACTCAGTACAATTTAAGACCTAAAAGCCTTAAGTGTCCACCTTAAGTTCTCAACACGTCAGATGATAAACAAATAGAATCACAGAATCATTAAGAACCATTAGGGTTGGAAAAGCCCTCCAGGATCACCCTGTGCCTGATGCCCACCTTGTCCCCCAGCCCAGAGCACTCAGTGCCATGTCCACTCCTTCCTTGGGCACCTCCAGGGGTGGGGACTCCACCACCTCCCTGGGCAGCCCCTGCCAAGGCCTGACCACCCTTTCCAGGGAGAAATTCCTGCTGATGTCCAACCTGAGCCTCCCCTGGCACAGCCTGAGGCCGTTCCCTCTCCTCCTGTCCCTTGTCCCCTGGGAGCAGAGCCCGACCCCCCCCCCGGCTCCCCCCTCCTGTCAGGGGGTTGCAGAGCCAGAAGGTCCCCCCTGAGCCTCCTTTTCCCCAGGCTGAGCCCCCCCAGCTCCCTCAGCCCCTCCTCCTATGACTTACAAAGTGAATAAGCTGTTTCCCACCTTCCCTACCAGATACAGGCTCTAAATAGAGTTCAGGTTTAAATGAGATGCAACTTCAAAATGGAACATTTTTGATAAAATTAGCATCTCTCACAAGCTATTTGGCACAGAAATCACATATGCCAAGGATATCAAAAGAAGTACACTTACACTGCCTGTAACAGCCATACAGTGTTTTCTTCCTCTAAAAGGCACTAAGCTTAATAGAGGAATTCAGATTCCAGTCTCTATTTTTTACCTCCCTTTTCCTCTTCGTCCAAACCTCATAATAACACAGCAATTACTTGTTCCATCCCCACTGCAATGTACTGCAGCTTTTGTCAGCATTTCCACTTAAACGTTGCATTATTCTTTCATGCCCTACTTTGAGGTTTCTAAGTAGCTTGAAAGTATCTTCCCAGTAGAAATATCTTTGGATAAATATGTCCATTTTTGAACGTTTATGACTAAGGCAATATTGTAGGCAACTAGCAGAGCACATATCTTGTAATTAAAACCAATTTTTTAGGGCTAATGCATGTTACTTCCAAATTTAATAACTCTTCATAAATTCAAATATAGTTTTACCCTGTCACCATCGCAGTGTTTGTGTTTTACAGTCTGCACATGTGTGTTAAAGCATCTTGAACTTCATATATGGATTTTTAAACTGCTTGAATTTTCCCAAATATTGTAGGGCTAAAATTAACAAAACAGTCAAATTTTGAGGATACACTCTATTTAAGTAAGATTGTTTTTCTGCTAATCTCATATCATTTCACCTTCTCCCTTCAGAACCCTTGTCAAGGCACACAAAAAGCTGTAGGTTTACACATGCCTGGAATTGTCAGGGCAGTGGCTAGAAACACAAGCATAATACCCCCAGAAGTCATCTTTGTGCCTGATAGCTGAACAGTTCAAATATTTTCCATTACCAGAAAAAATGAATTTATATTGATCTTCATCCCCTCTAGAGCATCCTTTGGAAAAATGATATATATGTATAGATGAGGCACTGTTCACTTCAGTACCATAACGATTGGCTTCAAGTGAAAAATGAAGACAGCAACTCATTATACAGCACACAGGGGGCAATATCTTTGTTTCCTTTACATTGTTTTTTTTTTACCAGCATATCTGTTCTTATTTAAAACTTCATCACCAAAAGTACTCTGTATCTAAATTACAGAGTAAGGAGGCTTTACTCAGTTCAGAAACACATTCCTTAAAAATAAACAAGCAACCAACCAAACAAACACCAAAAAAAACCCCTAAAAACTCAAAAAACAACAACAACAACAACAAAAAACAAACAAACAAACAAACAAAAAAAAAAAAACCAAACACCAAAAAGAAAAAAACCCAACCACCAAACCAAAATGCAGGGGAAGAGAAAGGGAGGGAAAGGAGGGTAGAGAGACAGTACACAGTCAGTACTCCTGTGATTTTACATGGCATAAATCACTAGCCATGTTTATGGAACATAAGCTATTTTAATTTCTTATTTCTCTACAATCATTGTGTCATGTGCTTCATAAACATTGATGTAAGAAGCTAAATTATCTCAATAAGGTAATCAGATGGGGTTTCGCAGTTAAAAACAAACAACAATGCACAAACACGAGTTCAAGGAAAAAAACCCAGTGTTTTGTCCTAGAATCACAGAATAGTTTGGGTTGGAAGGGACCTTAAAACCCATCTCCTTCCACCCCCTGCCTAGTGGGAGATGTCCCTGCACATGGCAGGGGGTTGGAACAAGATGATCTTTAAGGTCCTTCCAACCCAAGGCATTGTATGGTTCTATGATTCCATGATTCTCTCCATGGCAGAGAATTCAGAGACCGAGCACACTTTCCTCTTCCTGTGGAAGAACTTACCACTGAAAGATTAAAGCCCAGTAATTAACCATCTTTACGAGAGGAAGAAAGCTTGTGCAGAAACTCAAGAGTGACAAAACAGTAGGAAAACCAACCCCAAAAATATTTTTTTCATGAGCCACAACACCCCTATTTCTTCCTCCAAATTATCTGCATCCAAATGGAGGCACTTTCACAAACCATTTTTTAAGGAAAGGGTTATAATTTTGCATTCCAGCTCTGAAATCTGCAGCAGAGGAGTAACAATAAGTGATAATTTTGTCTACTGAATTACTCTATAGAGACTTCTCTAAAGAATCTCTAAAAAGCAGATTCACTGAGAAAATATAAGAGCAGTGAAAAATGCAAACACTTCTAACAATTAGCTGTACACCATGATATACCCTGAAGCTTTCTGTGCTGGCTTAACTTCCATAACTAAGAACAGGAGTTTTGACTGGTCTGAAAAAAGAAGGAAATAAAGGTTTCCCATCAATATTTTCCCTTCTGGGCTCTTTCTAGGAACAAAAAACATATACTTTGCCACAGCTGAAGTCCTCTGTTTTGCATCCAGTAAAATGCTTTCTACTCTAGATCAGCAAAGGAAGCTGCATCAAATAAAAGGATTTCTGCTTACTTTGTGCAGGAAGATGTTTCCCAGGTTTGGAGATAACCACAAAATTTCTCAGAGGTCCAATCCTACAGGCACAGCATCACTAATTTCAGCTGAGCGCTGACAGACGTCACTGTGAGTTGTGATATTGTTGGAAGTTTGGTACTTTCATCTCTGGGGAAACCTGATAAATCCATTTGTATTTAATCCCAGGAGTAGCAGAGACCAACTGAAAATGGCAAATAAGAGTCACACCCAAACAGGCACCACTTTGCTTTCAACATGCAGCAACTACAGTAGGCTCTTAAAACAAAGTAGAATAATTTATGAGGAGCATCTGAGGAGTTAAGAAGGGGAAAGAAGTTCTGTGCAGAGAGGTCCTGGAATAAAAGCTACAAAATGTAGCTGTGTAATCAGTCAAATGTTATATTTGCATTGCAGTGTTTGGGTTTCTTTTCAATCACAAGCACCAAAGTCAAAGTGGGGCTCTGATCATCTCGCTGCAGTTCCCAATCAGGTGCAGATGCCAATGTGTAATGAAGTGGAACTACATGAAGTGACAAAATATGGTGTGACAAGTAAATTTTAAAGGAGAACCTGCTAATTTGGAACCAGTAATTGCTACAATTCAAACAGCCCCATTACTTATATACTGAATTTTCAAAGCTGGATTTGTGGCATATTTTTAACTGGATTAAGTGTCAACTTCAACAGAGCAATTAGCATTTTTTAAAAATATTTCTCATCAACAGAGTACTATTTATCACCTGGCAGGTAATAATTTCTTATTCCTACCTTTAGTACTGCTGAATATTTTCTCT